>NW_017306867.1:253230-274446 GCF_000935625.1 Nanorana parkeri | reverse complement strand
ATATACATTTAAAGTGATGCTTCTTATTTTTATTCTTAAAAAATGATAT
This sequence comes from Nanorana parkeri, assembly GCF_000935625.1. Lineage (NCBI taxonomy): Eukaryota > Metazoa > Chordata > Amphibia > Anura > Dicroglossidae > Nanorana > Nanorana parkeri. The sequence continues at coordinate 274,397 of NW_017306867.1, read as the reverse complement.
ATTTGGCAATAACAGACTTTCGTAGCTCACAGTCAACTTAAAAAAAACCATTCGGAAATCCTTTGGCAGATGTAATGATCTTATTGCTTTGTCTACAAACTGTTCCCTTCTCCTCACTCACACATTACACATATAAATAAATAACATTTTGTATAAGATGGCACCCAATAATAACTGGATCTATACACATCGCGGCTGGTCCGAGATATATGCATTCAAGCACTTCAGGAGGTAAGGCTGGCACAAGGCTTTTGCATTTTTATATTGCACAGGACTCATTACTGTGTTGCCTCTTGGTACGTATGGTTCCACAGGTCCTCAATGTAGGAGATCTTCAAATGTTATCAAGATTGCGTGGAAAGGCCCCGTGTTGGAATGTTATTTTCCTGGTGGCCCGGGGTAAGGAGGTGGAGCGGGGTATTGTACAGGCACTGATGCAGATGGTGTGTAGGGTGGAGGAAGGTCCATAGGATACTCCATCTCATATTCATAACTATACGGTGGTGGAGAAACTGAGAAAAGAAGCAAAAATAAAAGATGTGAGAAACAGGTAAAATGGCATCAGAATTAAATTACTGTACACATTGGAGATGATTTGTTTCAAATAAAAAATAGAAAATTAGTACAAACTTGGAGCTGTTGATTAAACAAGTATTCAGATTGGTCACTTTGGGCAAAAACTCCACTAATGTTTCTATTATGTTTTCTCTCTTTGAAATTAATCAATTTGAATTGAAAATAAACGAAATGACCCAGCCCCACAGGCTTACAGTGATACTAAGCTCAGGAGTTAAATCTTAAAAATACATTCAAGTACCTTAACTATTAACAAAAAATTTATCTTATTTGTGTATCACTTGGCTGTAGATCCTCAAATCATGTCTGTATTTGTGCTGACACTGCCCTTCCTTCTGGAGGGTGGCTACTTTTGTTCCCCATGGCCCCTATGTGTGTTGTAAGGTAGCCACCGCTCCAAGCTTACTCCTGTGATGGACTACAATCTCAATACAAATTAGTAAACTAAACATGAGACTGTAGTCTATCACAGGAATGAGTTTGGAGCGGTGGCTACTTTACAACACACACAGGGACCATGGGGAACAAAAGTAGTCACCCTCCAGAAGGAAGGATAGTGTCAGCACCAATTCAGATACAAATAAGATACTGTCAGCAACATACCTGCTCCACGCATGCGCCAAGGAGGATGCTCACACGCATGCGCATAGCACGTCTTTCCCACAGAAAGACGCGCCGTAAGCCGCACCGGAAGTGACGTGCATAAGGCAAGTGTCAAGAAAAACACGCCAAATGGCGCACAGGAAGTGACGTGGTTGATTGGCTCACTTCACTATTTTAACCCGGCTTGAATGCCATTAGTTGCTGGATTGTCTTTTCAGCCTTAGTGTGATTTGGAATTCCGTTTTTGCCTTGTCATGTCTACAACCGTTTCTCTGGATTTTTGACCCGTTCCTGTTTAACCACCTTCCTTGTTTGCTGCCTGCCTTTTTGACCTCGGACTGTTTATTGGACTCTGCCTTATCCATCGGTACTGCATCTGATCTCCTGGCTTTGACCTCGGCTTGAATTGACAACAATTTCTGGATTAAACAAAAGTAGCACGGCTTCAAGACCATTGGCACTCGTGCCACTCGGTGCCTGCCGGGCCTCTGTCACCAACCTCAAAGGCCACACGACCTGAGGTGTAAGAGAAGCCTCCTCAACCATCCAGTCTCCCTACCAGGTACGTGATAGATACATTTTTTGTTAATAGTTTAACAATGGTTTAACAATCCAGTATCTCCCAAAAGCCAAACATCAGTTATGGGTAGACTGGCCCTACAACTATAATATCAGGTATTGAATGTAATTGGCTTTTTATTAAGGGTAGATATGTAATTTTACTGCAACAAACAAATGAGAGTACAACTATTTTAGTGCAACATTTTTCTATGTTATTCTGTTCAATGGGACATTGGGGGACAATTCATTAAAACTGTCTATGATGCTCTTTAGAATTCCACATTGCATCCGTGCGACAGTGCATAAAAGAATATAGATGCTAAGTGACAAGAAGTGTGTTATTTGCAGGATTACCAGGTGAAAATTAAGGGAAAAAATGTCTGGAAAAAAAGAAAATGAATGCAGCCACAACATCTTTAGACTGGTAAGCTGTAATATATCAAATTACTGTTTCTGGGTTTAGATACGATTTATAGTACTAAAATCTCAGCCTTTCTTCAATGTTGAATCCAGATCAAATATACATTTCTACATTTCCCTGCAAAGAATTTCTTGTCATTTTTGTCCAAGCACTTACAGTCATCATATTTCCTAAACAGCTCCCACCATCTCAACCATCTCAGCTCGGCTTCCCTGAACTTCCTGCCCAGTACAAGATCACAAGGGACAGAGCAGACTCCAGCAACCGTCCATCTACTAGCTGGGAGCAGGGAGGAGGGAAGTGTCTTGCCTTGCTGCGCCTGTGTGTTTGTAAAGAAACGCACAGCTCACTAGCACTCCATAGGACCCTGCAAGGGAAAGGAGCCTCCCTAAAACAGAATATCAGGGTCAGTGCTCAAGGGACCGGCTAATTCTGCAGGTAATGCAAACATTTAAACAGCAGCCTCCATTGTGAGTTAATCAGATCTGAAATATATTAAAAACTTTAATGTCACTTTAACTACTCATCCCATACTAACTTATACAATAGATATGTAACGTGTTCAGCACAATTGTCGTTTTTCGCACGTAGGCGCTACGGGCGGGGGGCTTAAACATTTTTTTTCCCCATTTTTTAATTTTTTTTATGTTACATTCATTTTTAAACACTTTTTTTTTGTACACTAACCCTATTGGTATTACAGAGGGGACTAACAAGCACCCCGTGTAATAGCAGATAGGGTGTGACAGGTCCTCTTTATGGAGGCATCAGGGGTCTTTTAGACCCCTAATGTCACCTAGAGACCCCAAACAAGCTGAGGAAGCCGAGATCTGCTTTCCCAGCTTCTTGTCCTTGCTCTGAGAGCCGGAGACTGTGTACATTTTCTTCAATGTTGAATCCAGATCAAATATACATTTCTACATTTCCCTGCAAAGAATTTCTTGTCATTTTTGTCCAAGCACTTACAGTCATCATATTTCCTAAACAGCTCCCACCATCTCAACCATCTCAGCTCGGCTTCCCTGAACTTCCTGCCCAGTACAAGATCACAAGGGACAGAGCAGACTCCAGCAACCGTCCATCTACTAGCTGGGAGCAGGGAGGAGGGAAGTGTCTTGCCTTGCTGCGCCTGTGTGTTTGTAAAGAAACGCACAGCTCACTAGCACTCCATAGGACCCTGCAAGGGAAAGGAGCCTCCCTAAAACAGAATATCAGGGTCAGTGCTCAAGGGACCGGCTAATTCTGCAGGTAATGCAAACATTTAAACAGCAGCCTCCATTGTGAGTTAATCAGATCTGAAATATATTAAAAACTTTAATGTCACTTTAACTACTCATCCCATACTAACTTATACAATAGATATGTAACGTGTTCAGCACAATTGTCGTTTTTCGCACGTAGGCGCTACGGGCGGGGGGCTTAAACATTTTTTTTCCCCATTTTTTAATTTTTTTTATGTTACATTCATTTTTAAACACTTTTTTTTTGTACACTAACCCTATTGGTATTACAGAGGGGACTAACAAGCACCCCGTGTAATAGCAGATAGGGTGTGACAGGTCCTCTTTATGGAGGCATCAGGGGTCTTTTAGACCCCTAATGTCACCTAGAGACCCCAAACAAGCTGAGGAAGCCGAGATCTGCTTTCCCAGCTTCTTGTCCTTGCTCTGAGAGCCGGAGACTGTGTACAGTGACACCGGAAGTGATGTAATACACAGCACTTCTGCGTCCTGTGATCGGAGGAGAGATCAACGACCGACCCAGTGGCCGTTGAGGGGGTACCACACAGTACAAACGGCTGTTCAGACACCAGATCGATTGTAAGTTATACAGCAATCGCCTGCTGTTAAAAGCAGTACCAAGAGCACGGCTGCCGAAGCAGCCGTTTTCTTGTTTTACCCACTTCTGCAGGCCCACTTCTATAGACATACTGCGGCCCGGAAGTGGTTAAAGTGACATTAAAGTAAATGTTTTCCCCCTCCCCCCAATGTAAATGCCAGCACTTACCTTAACTGATGTCTCTTATATATTGAAGAAAGAATAACCTCAGTACCCCTATCGTAATAGACAACTCATCTAAAGCGCTGAGCAAATTGTTGGCGCTATATAAATCCTGTATAATAATAAAAATATTGCCCTGTTTAAGCTGTGCTATCAATTTGCACAACTTTTGAGGGTGTCAACTTCAGCATTTAATTTTAGCTTTCCTCCCATGACGCATTCTGATAGCGGGAGACTCCCAGAGCGTCCGGGAGAGTTGGGATGTCTGCTATTTAAGCATTATCAGCCTGTGCTTGTGATAGTTCGTGCTATACAAGCTGTGTGCTGTCCCTGCAAGTCCTGTGTCTGGAAATCTTGTTTGTCTTCGTTTCTGACCTTGGCCTGTCCCTGGATTACGCTTTGCTTTCTACCAGCCCTGACCTCAGCTTGTGCCCGGATTACCCTTTCCAGCCGCCAGCCTCCAGCCCGTCCCTGATTACTTTATGGTAGTGTCCTTCCACTTCGGTCCGTACCTCGGTTTACCACCTCTTGCCAGCCTGTGGCTTCACCTGATCAGAACATACAGTTTAAGTCCTGGGGGCATCCAAGAACCGGTAGGTGTGCTTGCCTTATGGGAACGGCGGCTGCTATAGGTGAAACAACTCGTCACTATTTGTTCTGACAGCGTGCGTCCACAGCTGGTCCTAACAAATATTTACGACTTCTCATTTTAAAACAGCATGGTCCTTTCCTATGAGACTAGAACATTTCCTAGTGGTACGGGTCTACCCTTACCTGAATATGAGCTGATGGTATTGATATGTGTGGTTCGGACAACTCCTACACGGGTTCCTCGGCTGTTCTTCATACACATACAGATACAAATTGCGATCCCGGCGATCACTCCCATAATGAACACAATTCCGAACACAATCCCTGCTATCGCTGTGCCCCTGTAACACACAAAACGGGAGGTTAATGAGTGGACCGTTTAACATTAGACCTGCTGGTCTGTAGAAATATCTGGGTATTGGATGTAACTGCTGCTGTTTGTTTATGATAACTACAATAAACACATAAAATAAAATGGAGATATTTTAATTGAAAAACTTCCATTTACAGTAAACTCCCCATTATCCAGCATTCAAGCACCGGCACTCCTAAGCAAATAGCAAGACAAATCGGTTGCTTGATAGACATGGAGACACTAAAAAATTCTGTTAGCAACTAAATTGATATAGTTGTGAACGAAATGCTTTGTTAACATCTTGCAGTGGCTAGATACCGCGGTCCACAGTAGAATGTAAACAATGGGGAGCAAAAGCCAGCCTGCTAGTGGCCATTTCAAATTGCAATAGCCAATAGCAGGCTGGCTATTGCACCTGCCCACTGAGCAGAGAAGCGGACCTGAGAGAGAACATTCTCTGTGCAAAAGCTTTCTGTAATAAAGACCTCTCTGCTCAAAAGAAGACGTCAAAATGGCAGCTACATATTTATCTCATTACATGTTTTTGTTAAACCGGAACTCCCTAAAAACCACTAATTCGTATGTGAGCTGTTGTAGGTGCTAACGGTTTTGGTATTCTGTTCAGCCAGGCTTATGATCAGATCACCCCTGCCAGACAACACAGGTAGGTCTGTGCCCTTCCTTCTATAGCAGGGCATTGATGAGGTCACCTCTATGGTCTCTGATCCCGAGGGGATTTTCAAAGAGTTAACATACAAAGCTATTTAAAAGGACAGAGCCCTGACTGGCTGACACTGCTACTGTGCAGACAGATATAAAGACTGATTCAGGTACATATGGGAGCTATGTGTAAATATACACTTACATGTACACAGTTCTAAAGTCCCAGCATGTAGGCAGGGTTCACTCTTGGGGTGTTGCATGGGTGTTCCCCTTGGGTTAAAAAAAAGTACTTAAAAAAACGTACGATCTGCCCATCTTGGACAGGCAGATCGTACTTGCGATCATCACAAGCCCGCCCCCCTGAGGGGCGGGCTTACGATGACTGCAATGAGGGGCGGGCTTACGATGACTGCAAACGGGCTGTGTGCGTGTGCGCACACCGGCCCGTTCGGCAGTTGTCGAACCAGCAGGCCACTAACTCACCGAGAATCGTACGATTCCCGGCGGGTTTTCTAGCCTGCTGGTTCGACGGAAGACGTGCGACAGTACATTAGAAACGGTTGCACGCCTTCCATACACTGCACGATTCTCGTACGATCGCGGGATTTCCCGCGATTCTCGTACGAGAATCGTGCAGTCTATGGGCACCTTTAAACACAATGTTGACCTGAATTCCCCTTACAAACTGATCTTGTCCAGTCTTTCAGTCCATGTGACATGCTTTAGCAATCAAGCCAAGATACTGGTGTTTTAAATCAGTATGTTCCCAATACAAAATAACAGTGTTCTAGCTGTAATTTACCGCAATTTCTTGTAAACAGAATGAAATGCGAGTCACTTAGTGATGTGCTACCACCAGCGTGTCAGTGGATTTTAAAAATAATTGCTTACCTGACCTTTATTATGTACACTTCATTCCCTGCCACACTGAGACACTTTGTGTTACTCTGCCTGTCTGCCAGGAAGCCTGTTATACAGATTAAACACTGAATCTCCGAGCATTCCATTTGCCACGTTCATTATCAGACTCTGCTAAATAATTACCCGGGTCCTTTTCAGAAACCACAAAAAGAAGGTAAAAGCCCCATCATAAGGTTAATAACGGGCATAAGCAAATTGCTTGCAATAAGCAATCAAAGGAATCTGGATGACGGAATTTTTTGGATTATGTGTTGATGATAGGGTTGCACAGATACCAAGTACAGTACTCGGTACAAGTACAAGTACATGTACCGATACTTTTGAGCTCCAAGACTAGACTAGAGAAAAATTCAGAAGTTAGGAGGCAGCTGTAATTTGTAAGGAGCACACGGAGCTCCTGGGATTTGTACATCTTTGTTTTAATGTATTATTTTGTTTTTATAAATAAAGGGATGCACAGATACCAGTTTTGCGAGTACGAGTACTGGTACTTGCCGAGTACTTACAAGTACGAGTACTGATATATTTTTGTTTATTGTCATGTGACAGTTTTTCTAAAACAATACAGACTAATGATTTCAGGACAGTGGTGGAGCGCCAGAGCGAGGTCCCAGCTGCAACCGCTGCAACCCTGGTAGTTCTCATGAAAATGCCAAGTATCTGCACTGGTATCTGAACAAGTATCTGTGCATCCCTAGTTGATGACATTATTTGTTTTATCATAAAAATTCTATTAGTCGGTAGATGCTCTGTAATGTAGGAACTCCAAAGTAACAAATGCTCCTCTGTATTGTAATGATAAGGATTAGATTGGATGGATGAAAATAATAATCTGTCATTTCATTTAATATTGTCATTAAAATGTATTAATTAAAGGTATGGGGGGGGGGTTTCATGATGGCGAGAGTAAAGCTGGTCATACATTGCGAATGTTGGCCAGTTCTTGATGAACTCATTTCAATCAGTGGGTGGCCCTGTTTGCACCCTACAATCAGAAAATCAAAGGAGCTGGTCGGAAATGTTTTGGGCAAACAGTGGCGGTGGCCATTTCAGGTATTATAACAGTGGCACACCCGCTGCCGTCAGAATACAACAGCCCAGCCAGAGATTCATCCATCCGGTTTAAGGTTAGTGTGGATGGGGGAATCTGTTACTGTATTTTCCTTCAGCCCACAGGTTGAATGAAAAAAGTATAACAATGCATGGTTGAAATCTGTGACTGGTGATGTTGCCATTGAAGTCCCATTGGTAAGATTTGCTTTCACTTCCTGTTCTGTAGATCAGCCTTTCTCAATCGGAGTGCCGGTGCGGTCTGACTTTGTCAGGGGTGTTGTCAAATTTCCATTCACTTCTTTCCTGTGGTGCTAGTGGGCCACAAATTTTGATGTGAAAGGATGGGTGGACTCTGATGTGAGAGGGGCTGCTGATGTGAATGTGGGGGCTTCTCATGTAAAAGGGAGGGCTTCTGATGTGTAGGGGGGCTTCTGATGTGGAAAGTGGCTTTGTTGTGAAGGGGGGCTTCTCATGTGAAAGGGAGGGCTTCTGATGTGTAGGGGGGCTTCTGATGTGAAGAGGGGCTTTGTTGTGAAGGGGGGCTTCTCATGTGAAAGAGAGGCTCTAATGTGGAAGGGGGAGCTTCTGATGTGAAAGGGAGGGCTTCTGATGTGGAGAGTGGCTTCGTTGTGAAGGGGGCTTCTCATGTGAAAGGGAGGGCTTCTGATGTGTAGGGGGGCATCTGATGTGAAGAGGGGCTTTGTTGTGAAGGAGGGCTTCTGATGTGAAAGAGAGGCTCTAATGTGGAAGGGGGAGCCTCTGATGTGAATGGAAGGCTTCTAATGTGAAGGGGGGCTCTGTTGTGGAGTGGGGGGGACTTCTGCTGTGAAAGGGGAGCTTCTGATGTGAAAAGGGGGGCTCTTTTGTGACAGAGGGCACTCTCCATTGTTTTTTGCAGGGCATCCACGTGAAAATCTATAACAGACCCATATCTAGGAAGAGGGTCTGGTATAGATTTTGGAGAACCACATCATTTTTTGCATTTCCAATTTTCTCATTTTAGTCTGAGGTCACTGACAAAAGGTTTAGAATTGCTGATGTAGACTCAAGAGGAGACGAGAAAACAGTTGTCGCCAGAACAAGTATCCCCACTGTTCTTATTTTGTTGAGAAAATCAGATTTTCCCTCACTTTAAATGGTCAACAGGGCAAACAGAGAGGGTGAATCTCCACAGCTAAGATACAGACAACAATAAAAAACCCCGTCCCACTCCAAGAAAAAAATTCATTAAAATCAATATCCAATGTTCATTCATATTTTATGCATCATGTGACACAGCGGGCTTCTTCTCTCTCAGTACTCTCTCAGTGTCTTACATAATTCTATTTTTCCCATTAACTCATTGGAGGTGTTTTATTCTGTCATCCCTAATCATGCATGAGTTATATTTTGCTGCTGTCACTGTATTTCTTAATTCTCACTGTTATATAGAATATCAATAAAATAATTGTTTTAAAAAAAGTCATTATAATTGGATTTTTGCAGACTAAAATGGAATATAAAAAATTTGTCAGGCCGAAACGGAAAATTATTTTTTTTTCTCAGCTTTAAATAAAAAAAAAAATGTTTTCAATATTTTTATTTATTTTACTTTACTGTCGTGGGCTTTGGGGAAATATCAGGGGCCTTAAACGGACCCCTGGTATTTTCCTATTGAAATAGAAAAAGAGATTGAGGACAGGAAGCCTCTATATTGAGTGCTCCTGTCCATTCATAAACCGTGGAGATTGTATTAGTTACTATGTCCACAATCATGAATAAACAAGGGGGAACCCAGAGCAGCACCCAGTGAGGAGGAGAGAAACTAGAGATGCACCGCATTTTCGGCAAAAAAAATTGTACTTTCGGCATTTTGCCAAAAGTACATTTTTCACCCAAAATGTTCTTCACTGTCCAATTACAGGCTGGGGGAAGGGAGGTGACCAGAGTGAACTGTTTACCTGCAATATAGAAAAGTCAGGTCACAGGTTGGCAGGTCTGTGCAAATCTCAGGAATGGCTGGACATAATGACATATCCAATGGTAAGTAAAATGGGTCCCATATATGTATTTAAACTGTACATTAAGCTGGTTGCCTGAAGTATACCTTTATATACAGAAATATCATCATGTACAAAGGACCTGATAGCCGATGACTACAAATGGCAATCTAATGAGGAAACCACAAAGCCGTTAGGCGATGTTTACTGCCGTCTCGTTGTTCCAGAGCACTTTATCTATCTATAATGCAACCTCTTCACAGTGCAGCCAAAGTGTTATAATAGTTGCCTAGGAACCCGGAAAGGGAGGGCGCGTGACTACAGCCTGGTGGGACTTTACCCATCCTTGCGTGCTGCGGCTTATATATAAATAGCATATGGCACGTGCTACTGATAAATTGTGTCGTCACTGGCACAGTGATTGAAAATAAATGCAAATATCTATACATCTGCTGCAAGAACATGATTTCTCTTGGTGCAGATCTCTTGAATATAGATTGTCTGTAGAGAGAGAAAACAAATTAGTGAAGCCTGAGAGATAACTTCATTGCAGCAGGGAACATCTCAGCTCTACGTGTGCTTCATTATATCGGGAAGTGAAGATTCTAGGTCTGCCTTCACTTCAAAGGCCGCGGTTTAAAGGGTCAGTCTATCCGAAACCAACATTTCCTGTTGTTTGAGGTGGAGAAATATAGAAACAGTAGGGAACGAATTATTGTGATGGTTTTTTTATCCCTAAAAATGCCTTTTATAGGACAACGGTCATATTTTTTTACAGGTATTGAGCTGATAAAATTGTAAACTGAGGTTAAATAGCTGGGTTTTTTTTTTTGCAATTTTAAAAGTCTTAATACCAAAGAAAATAGGGGCCCACAACAGGGGCGTCCCCAGGCATGGTGTCACCTGGAGTCGTTGCCAGGTGACACCTTGCTGGGACATCATCACGCATGCGTGTGACGTCATCATGCACGCACGTAATGACATCACGCACGCGTATAATGATGTCACACATGCTTGCCTGCCAAAAAGAGGAGGGGACGTTCACCCAGTGGGATAAGGTATGCCGCCGGTTCCCCTCCTCTCTCGTGTAGCTGTCGGGCTCTTGGTCCATGACTGAGTGCCTTACTTTTCAGAGGGTCATTCATTTTGGTGTCACTCCCTCTGATGGTGTGACCCGGTAGGGGCCATACAACCCACGCCCCCCTTGTGACACCACTGGTCCACAAGCCCCAACACAAGCAACACACAACACATATTAATGCCACATACATGCATAACAATACATGACCAGCCCTACAGCCTACTACAGCGAGACATTACACAATAGGATGGCTCAACACCAGGTTGCCGAAGATTATCACTACAGCATCTCAATAGGCATCAACTGTATTTATTCATTCAGAGATGGAACTCCATCCAAGGACCCCATACCTTGTTAAATTGCTTAGGACAAGGCCTAGCTTTATTGATCAGTTTATAGTTAGAGACAAACCCATACATTAGATCAGCCTTACTCAACCAGGGTGCCTCCTGCTTTCCTTAGCCCTGGTTCACACCTAGGCGTATTGCATATGCGGTAACGCGATTCGCGGTAAAAAAAAATCGCGCGACAAACGTGCGTTTCCGAGGGCTACTTGGCTGTATCCCAATGGAAACGCGCAACAAAAACGGCCCAACGTAGTACATGTACCTTTTCAGGCGTGGGCCGTTTTGTAGCGCGTTAGGGACGGGCTGAAATACGCCAAGGTGTGAACCAGACCCATTGAATACAATGGGATTTAGATGTTTGAGCGTTTTGTAGAGCGTTCGCCGAGCGTAGAACGCGCTACAAAACGTTCAGGTGTGAACGAGGGCTTAGAAGTGCCTCAAAATTTTAGCAGTGTCATGCCTTTCCATGCTGCAGGCAAGCAAGGAAAAAATGACGCTAATCCAAGGAGGGTGATATACATTCAAAGGATGGAAGTCTTTGTCCAGGCCTGCTCTGCCTTCTGCCCTCTGCCATGCTGCATCTGGGATAATGGTCTGGTATGGATTTTGGTGGGGAACACGTCATTTTTTTTACATTAATGTTTTATTACATTATAGACTGGTGTGCCTCAAAATGTTATATGTTTTTAAAGGGTGCCATGGCTGAATAAAGGTTGACAAATGCTGCACTAGAGTCATAAACATCTCAATAGTAGGATTGGGTTGGTTAGGTTTTTCCAATGCAACAAAATACCCAAACGAGCATAAAAACGCAATAATTAGAGTAAAGTCCTCTCCAAAGAGTGGGAGGTAAATGGTTGCCCAATGCTTAACAACATGTTTTGTGCTATTTATATATAGGATCTATTTTACAAATAAATGTTTTATTTTATTTTTTATTTGGTATTTTATTATTATAAATACACATTATAAATTACACAGGACAAATTATTCCTAGAACACTAGGGGTTATCTAAAGAGAGGACACAGTTGAAGAAGTTCACTTTCAGGACCACAGCCTTAAGTAAGGAGGGGGAGGAGTTACTGCTCTGACTCATTCACTGCGAGTGTGAATTTTAGCTTGAGCTATTAAGCTCTGTAAACAACACATTTTTTGGACAAATAAGAAGATCCAGGAAAATGTCAAAAGCAACCAAGCCTTATGGTAAACACAACCCTGAAAATGCTTCTAAGCATCCTGCGGGTCTGGATCACAGCTTGCACTCCATCAACAAACCTCTTTCATTATGTGATTCAATCTACCAATTTTAATCCCACCACCCCATTCCCACACTGCACCAGCCATACTGAATTTTCTGCAATGTTGATTGACAAGTTGTCATACAAGTGACAGCCAAAATAGTAAAGGTTTCCAGACCAAAAAGAGGATGAGATTTAGGCCGTTCCATGTGCATGCAGCATGAATGGTAACACACGTGTGTAGGTGTAAATAGGTCTGTTGAGTTTCCCCTTTACACTAAACTGCAGCACATAGATGTGAACCGACCACATAGAAAAAAATGGGATTTCTACTTGACATGCATTCTCATGCAGCAATATGGAAAGTTTTGTTGCATCAAAACAGACAATTGTGAATGTGCCCTTAATCTTGCTAGAGGGGGGAAACACTTCAACCAAAACTAAATTAAAAAAAAAAGTTTTTTTTTGGCTATACAGTACATGCCAGTTTCAAAACCTCCTACCTGAAATAACTTTTTTTTAGATCATACTGTAGCTATTAAAATGATATATTTCAAAGTATGTCGTCTACCCACTATATTTGTCTGTTACCTAGAAGAATTCATATTTTAACAGCTTGTCAGAACTATCTGATGTCACCGTGTTCCAGGCCATACTCATATTGTCATCTTCGAGTCACTTATATTTCCCCTCCGACACAGTCAGGGTTAAAGGCAGTACTTGTGTCAGATCCCATTACATCTGCAATGAAATCTCAGCATCTCCAGCCCACACAACGCATGCTGCAATTACCCTGCTGGCCTCAAGGGCCATTTTATTAAAGATTTCATATCACAGGCTAGGGACACAGAGGCATATGTGTGGTCTCCAGGGGAAGGCGGTAGGGGGTAGACAGCAAAACAAATTTGAGCTCTGTACAGTGGAAAGCCATTCTTGCTTGAGGGAAAAACCTTGGTGCCATACGCTTAGTGATATATAACTGAAGACTGGTATCACACTCATACATACATGAAATACTGGACATGCATCCTACTGTGCTTGTTTTCCAAATAGCTATCTCAAAGTCTTGTGATTATTTATGGAAGGAAAAGGAAACTGATAAGCTCTGTTTTTTTAGGTGTACATGAGAATGTCTTCTGTTTAAAGGGTTTTATATATCAAACTAACCATTGTGGGCAACAATAGCAACTGATCAGTACTTTCTTACCAGGTGCTGATCAGTACTTTCTTACCAGGTGCTGATCAGTACTTTCTTATCAGGTGCTGATCAGTACTTTCTTATCAGGTGCTGATTAGTACTTTCTTACCAGGTGCTGATCAGTACTTTCTTACCAGGTGCTGAGTAGTACTTTCTTACCAGGTGCTGATTAATAGTCTGACCAGGTGCTAATTAGTATGCTGACCCGGTTCTGATTAATACTCTGACCAGGTGCTGACTAGTACTCTAAGCAGTTGCTGATTAGAACTCCCACAAAGTGCTGATTAGTACTCTTACCAAGTGCTGATTAGTACTCTCTCCTAGTGCTGATTAGTACTATCACCAGGTGCTGATTAATACTCCCACCAGGTGCTCATTTGTACTCTTACCAAGTGCTGATTGGTACTCCCACCAGGTGATAATTTGTACTCTTACCAGATGCTGATTGGCACTCTCACCAAGTGCTGAATAGTATTCTTACCAGGTGTTGATTAACACCGGGAGGGGGGTGTCAATCACAGTTTTGAGTGGGCTTAGGCGAACAGCCTTCACACCAAGCCAAGGATCATTACCAATGCTGATTAGTACTCTCATCAGGTGTTGACCTGTATTCTAGGTGCTGAGTGGTACTCCCATTAATTGCTGCCCACTATTTAAAATGCGGCAACCCAACAGCTCTTGCAGAGGATACAGTGATAAACACCAATTACACTGCAAACACTTTTGGCATAAACTATTTATAAAACATAATTTGACATCATTTTGAGTATGGCAACCCCTGTTGTGGTAGCTGCTAGGTTGAAGTTTTTTATAGGTGACAAAAATCCTGTGTAATAAAATAATGTAAAACTATACCTGCGCATGTGCGTAGGCCTGTCTTCTGCATTTGCGGGAAGCATGCGCTAATGTGCATGCGTGTGCAACAAATGGTGGCGCACAGGAAATTATGTAGCTCCACCTGATAAATGGGCCTATTTAAACCTGCCAGTCCCATGGATCATTGCTGAATGGTCTTTCAGCTCCTGTGTGTGTTCCTGTGCTTCTGCTTGTTCCAGTATTCTGCTGCCTTGACCCGGATCTCCCTGACCACGCCTGCCCCTGACCTCTGCTTGCTTCCAGGCTATTCTTCTGCCTGCCGCCTTTGTACTTCGCTGCCCGATTGGTGTTGACCCTGGACTGCCTGACTCCGTCCTGCTCCAGCAGTGTTCCCCGTTGTCCTTCCAGCTGCATCCACAACTGCCTCCTGCTTCTTTAGAGACCAGCTTCGGGACTTACCCAGGCACAGTGCCCTACACCCTCTTGCACCGGTGCTGCTCTCTGTCATCTCACTCCCTGTCTCCACTCTCAGGGGTGCGGGACAAGAGTTGCAAAGGAGGCCTCCTCGACTACTCGGTTCTCTACCAGGTACGTGATAAATAAATTAGGAGGCATTACACTGTGGTGAATTTTTTAATCAGTTGCCTATTTACTTTATATAAAAAGGATATAAATCTACTTTCAGAGCTCCAAACACCTTTATGAACACAGATATTACCCTGTAAAAGTAGCAGTGACATCAACACTATGCTTTACATAGCATGTGTGAAAAGCAGAGCTATGGGAGGGGCCCCGCAGGCCCCACCTACTACAGGCTGCCTGAAGAAAAATGCAGGAGGGGTGGAGACAAGACCAGTCACCCTGCACAAAGAGAGAGAGCAACAGTGACTGGTCTTTATTACAGGAAGCTCCGGCACAAAGGCTAAGTATGCATGTTATTTCATTCTGGATTGTTACATAAATTTGGAAGAAATGCAGAAAAGAGACAAAGATTCACATAAGTATACACATGGGTCTTGCAAAAATCCTTTTATATTTACCTATACAGGCCAGTCTGGTGAAGTCATTGGTTCTGACCCTTCTCCAGCTCCAGTATTGGTCTATGCTCCTGAACAGTGTGCAGCACTCACATAATGATGTGCAAATGCAGAGCTGCCCAGGAGTACTGTGAGCCCAACCTGCCATAAAAATGTGACCCAAGGGGGCATGTCTGCGATGGCATGAGCTCACAGGAAGTAGGTTGGATGCTGCTTTCCTTATTTTTTAACAAGCTGGGCCACTGAAATTTATGAATAGTTAATAAACAGCTTTACATGGTTTGCATTTTATTCTTCCCACTTCTTTTTACCTGTATATTTAAAAATAACTCAGCCCATGTAGTAAAGAAGTACAAAGTCCCAACCAGTAAGCGCTGCCGCCACCTCTCCTGCCTCTGGGGTTATGCTTTAAATTAATTAGCCTTCAATTAAAACTGACAGGTTAAAATTTCCTGACCCCGGCACTGCCGCCATTCAGACGTGATCTGTGCATCGTTACTAATAATACTGCTGTGTTATTATCTGTCAGATAAATTATAAGTTATCAGCTGTTAGGAGCAATTTTATTCAGACCCCGATGCCTGTATTCTAGCAAGATGGAAACAAATAAAATATACAAACTCTAAGGCCCCATTCACAGAGGGTTTAATTATTCTTTAAGATCAGTTTAAATGATAGATGCAAATGTTATTAGCTTCATATATACTTCTGTGGTTAATATGTGTCCACTCCATCTGCTCTCCCAATTAAGGAGAACCTGCACGAGGCCTGCCCAGCAGACCTATTTATGAGAACAAAGGCTGCAGCATGACAAGGTGTGGTCAGGGCCGGATTTACGCTCTTTGCTGCCCCAAGGTCAGGTTCCTCAATGCGCCCCCCTACCAGCCAACCTCCACCCCACCCCCCCATGGAGAATGACAGACCTGCAGGCTGCATACAAGTGATCTCTTGCACAAAACAAGCTGCAGCAGCCCTGCTGTATATCTAGCTCTGCTTGCCCAAAGCAGGGCTGAATGTAGAAAACAACTACCCGCCCGGCGCCCAGAACTGCATGTCGGGCATCGGGAGTTGGTGGCATGATGAAATCTTTACTAGCTTAGATGATGTCTCGCCCTCTAATTGGACAACGTCATGAGTCCACGGAAGAGCAAAGGCATTTACAGTTAGTCTTCTGGATGGTAGACAGTGAAGGCTTGTGCATGTGATGTTCAAAGGAGTGCACAGGAGAACATTACAAGAGCTGAACAGCAACATATGATAATGGGCCCTGGGCAGTACTCTGTGTGGTAGACTGCAGAGCAACCAACTGCAAGCTGTTTAGCTATAGCTATGGTGTTCTGATGAGGCCAAGTTGTGAGCATTCATGACATTCTTTTTTTTGTGCCAGATGCTATTAAACCCCCTCCATGTGAATTGCCCCATATAAGTTATGTGAAGAGCAGCGAAAGGCTGTCTGAGCCATGCTGTAGTAGAGAATGCATCTGTCACAGCTGTATGTATCTTGCATAGGATTAGAGTGCGAAGAAACACTAGAAGAGGAAGTCTGTAACTGATTTACTATTTACCAGTAAGCCGTGTATTTATCTCTTGTGAGTTCCATACTGTTCTGGGAAAAAACACAACACCGACTGTTCCAACCAAGCCAACAGAGACAGAGATGAGACCCGCTCATAAGTCATTACATGAACAAGAGCCTTTATTTACCTATTCAGTGGACAATTGGGAAACGAAATACAGAATCACGTTTGTGCTATACAGAAAACACATCAGTCATGCCGACCACAGAAAAATATAAATTTGAAGAGACATGGCAGAAAAACATGTTTCTTCATAAAGACACAACAAGCTTTAGTAATATGTTGGGAGGAAAAAAAAATCAATTCTTCGAAACAATATGGTGGAAGTCAAAGTGCTGAGTTTGAAAGCATTCAATTGTATTTTTTTCTTTTCATAAAAGCACGTAAAATTGAATCTATCATCCATGAAACACTTGTTCATCAGCATTTACAAGAGAGACTTTTTGCAGTATCTAGCTTTGTACAACATTATGGTTCCTACATCTAGCTAACATCTGAACCAACATCTAGAAGAGCTAATATCTAACCCAACATCTAATAGACCTGACATCTAACCCAACATCTAATAGACCTAACATCTAACCCAACATCTAATAGACCTAACATCTAACCCAACATCTAATAGACCTGACATCTAACCCAACATCTAATAGACCTAACATCTAACCCGACATCTAATAGACCTAACATCTAACCCGACATCTAATAGACCTAACATCTAACCCGACATCTAATAGACCTAACATCTAACCCGACATCTAATAGACCTAACATCTAACCCGACATCTAATAGACCTAACATCTAACCCAACATCTAATAGACCTAACATCTAACCCAACATCTAATAGACCTGACATCTAACCCAACATCTAATAGGTCTATTAGATGTTGGGTTAGATGTCAGGTCTATTAGATGTTGGGTTAGATGTCAGGTCTATTAGATGTTGGGTTAGATAATAGATCTAACATCTAACCCAACATCTAATAGACCTAACATCTAACCCAACATCTAATAGACCTAACATCTAACCCAACATCTAATAGACCTGACATCTAACCCAACATCTAATAGAGATGATGCAATTAAAACAGCAAAAAATTGGGGCCCTAAATGAGAAGAACCTGTGCTGCCGGTTGTGAGAGATGCAATTGAGAGGTGAGACTGAACATTACCCCTCTCCACCCATGAAGAAATCCAATTTTGGCCTGGGGTTGATCTTTATAAGAAAAAAAGACAACTCTATACAGACTTTTGAGGATTCCAGATTTCCCACAAATCATTGGAATATTTTGCCTTGCATGCTTTTTTGCATCTTGGTAATGTCTCTAAGGTACCGCAGGCTGATTTATAGCACTGTAGCTCCATAAAAGCAGGTGAGGAGTTGAACAGACACTGCTTATGGAGTCAATTTGGCAAGAAAACAGCAGCTGTTAAAACAACAGTTTCATCTGCTGTAAACCCTTTACCATCCTAATTGTTATTAAAAGGATGAGAATCTGGCTCCATCCACACAGGGTTCTCTTCTACATAGCAGCTGCAGCAAACAAACGGCTCTGATGAAATTGGGAGAGATGCTTTGAGTAGACAATCCATTTGACGAATGTTGCACTTTGCTCAGTGTTTTGGATGGCTAAAGATCTGTAGTTGGAAACGGGCATAATCCCAGAAGGCCAGACTAATGACCATGACTTGCATCCGCTGAGATATCCCCAAACAGGATGCAGAATGGAATTCTGCGTCAGTACAGGATGCACAACAGGCAAACCCATGCTATAACCAGAACATCTTGCTGACCATGATGACAGACAAAGTGAAGAATTGAATGCTGGTCACGGCTTTGTTTTAATGTGAACTGCACTATTGAAAGTGATTGTGTGCTCTGTCCAGGGCTGTGATTAGGGTTGCAGGTGTACTAGGGCGCTGATCTTTATCATTTTTATTTGTTACTATCAGGCCAAATTTCTGAAGGTTAAGAAAAATGGCAAGAGGAAAGGAAAGTCTGTGTGCTGTACTACCAGCCCAGCCTAGCTCCTAAAGGGCTAGGCCGGGCTGGTAGCTTGGTCCAAAACTAAAAATTCAATATGTATTTCTATATTGAATTTCTATAAGTCTTTTCCCAATCCTCATAACCATATAGAAGTTCTAGAAGTTTATAATCTTTTTTTTATTGAAGATAGCCATAGAATGTACTTCCTCGATGCACTGACACAATTTCACTCAGCCCTGTGAAAATGCACAACTTTCACAGAGCCTGGCTTCTCAATTACATCTCAATGTCTGAACAATGTTACATTAGCATTGCTTGCTGGAAGCAATGCAAGATGGCATATGCAGTCTTGAGAAATCAATGCATGAGAAATGGAGATTGCATCACTTTAAACAGCAGAGAAACAGACACAAAGCACACTGGGAATCCAGAAAGTTGTTGAAGGTGATGAGCAGACGGAAGGCAGCACTCACTACATAAAAGGAATTTTTTAAGTGAGCTTTGATTACATTATCAAAAACTATTAAATGTAACAAAAAATATTTCATTATGAGCAGCTGCCCTGGTTGCTTTAGATATCTCTATTCACCTAGTTTCCATAAATGACCCAATAAAAGCAATCAGTATGACTGATCTAGGCATTAGTGGCCAGTGTAGTTCTTCTCCTGAGCCCGGTCCACCTTCCCCCATACAGCTCCTCCGGTGATTAAAGGCGATCTCCATTTACCTCATCACAAGCAAAACATAGACTGCACTGACTTATTGGCATTATTGATGCTTTTAATTATTTGACCAAGTATAAGAGTTTTACTTCAAGCTTTGCGAGAGAGTATTAGAAATAAATTACATCAAGGTACGCAGCAGAGGCACTGGATGTAAGTATGCCAGCTTGGGGAGAAATACATCCTTTCACCTGCATTTTCTACCCAGGTTTTAATGTTTTAGCTTTTAAAGTTTAATGATGCTGAGTGCACACTGAGGCATTAAAACACATCTCCTAATGGAAAGCACAGCTGCCGCCTGCAAAGTTTTCTTTGGCTTACTGGAGACAGATGTGTAATGGAAGACGATAACAACCTTTGTGGGGAAAATAATATTTAATATATAACCATACTGTAGTCACTGTGTTTTTTAAGGAATGTTACAGGTATATTTTTGGACAGACTTGTGCAGTACAGTATGTGTTATCTACTGTTCTAGCATGGTTTATAGGGAAAAGTGAAAAAAACAACAACTCTTGAAGTGGGGCTACCACACCTGCACTTCAAAGGTTAACTGTTTATGCCTAGGGTATTGTGTGAAGGACTTTTTCTTACCTGATCCCTGCTCCCTGGATGGTTGGCGCTCACCTCGTCTCCCCTCTGCCCTGGATTGTGAACTGTCCTTCAGCACCCTCACATATAATGTAGGGCTATGGGCCCTGCACTAGAAATGATGATGTCAGTTGGCCTCCGCAGGGGGAAAGAGGCTGCGGGGGCTGGTGTTGGTGCAGGGATCAGGTAAGTAATAGTTGTTTACACAGGTCCCCTATACAAAAATGAGCAGTTAACTGTTGCAGTTCTGAGGCAGTCTCGTTGCAAGGGTAGTTTTTTTTAGATAGTCTTTAAAGATAAATTGGAGTAGATACCAGCTGCACACCATACAGTGTTGTGACAGTGCCATGCAAAACCTCGATACTGGAAGATAAGTCACCAGCACTCAGCAATTCAATATGCAAATATTATTATTATTATACAGGATTTATATAGCGCCAACAGTTTGCGCAGCGCTTTACAATATAAGGAAGACATTACAATCACAATACAATTCAAGACAAGATGGGAAGGAGGGCCCTGCCCTTGAGGGCTTACAATCTAATAATATAGTTTGTTTTTTAGCAAAATACCTCACATAGGTCAATAAGCCAACATTTCAGGTCCACAGAGGGTCTCTTTCTCAAGCCAAACTGTGACTGTCAAGAAAAGGACCCTGCATGGCTCCAAAATGTTGGCTTGTTTAACTAATCTTTTAAAATCTGAGGCTTTAAAGATATACTCTGGTTCTACATTAAAGTATTGGAGCAGGAATCAAGGAATCAAGTAAGTAAAAGTTCTTTACACGGGTCACAGACAAAAATGAGTTAACCCTTGCAGTATGGCGGTAGTCACACGGCAAGGGTC
>NW_017306867.1:235118-253143 GCF_000935625.1 Nanorana parkeri | reverse complement strand
TATTTAAAAGGCTTTAAATATATTATATTTTTTTATATATTTAAAAGGCTTTAAATATATTATATTTACTTATATTGTAAAGCACTGCACAACCTGTTGGCGCTATATAAATCCTGTATAATAATAATAATACAAATAAAAAAGATCAATCGGAGTAGATACCAGCTGCACACCATACAGTGTTGTGACCCTGCTGTGCAAAACCTCAGATATTGAAAGATAAGTCACCAGCACTCAGCAATTCAACATGCAAATAACATTTATTTTATTGCAATATACATTACATGTCAATAACATTTCGTATGCACAGAGAGTCCCTTCCTCAAGGCAAAACAGTGACTGTCAAGAAAGGGACCCTGCATGGCCCAAAAATGTTGGCTTGTTTATCTTATCTTCCAATATCTGAGGCTTTAAAGATACACTCTAGTTCTACATTAAAATGACTATAACTCACCCCAGCTACTATCTGCCGCCTTTGATTTTGATTAAGCCATTCATCCTGTGCACTTATTCCCTATAATCACCATCACTTATCTTCTCAATGTTCTTAAATATGAGCCTATGAAAATGCAGACAAGTGTGTTCTCTGGTTCCAACACTAATCCCCCTCTCTGGGCCCACTGTAGATCTGCCTGCACATCAAAGCATGAGAGGAAGTGTAAACTGAATCTGTTCTATGGACAAATGAGACAATATGAGAGCACCTCATCCAATGTGTCTTATGGAGCAGTGAAGTGGTGGTAGAGTGTTGGGAAGGTTGTTATAAGTGAGTTGGGGAGATGGGCTAATAAGAGACTCCTTATCTGAATCCAAAAATGAACAGATTGCAGCTAATCCTTCCTTAGATGTGGTGACTGCATTAGTTTTCTTTTTTTAAAACCTTTTCCCTTTATTTTTACTTGGAAATCCTGCAAATAACCCACTTCCGGGTCCTGGGTATCAAAGCTCACTTACTTCACTGTATCTATGGAGGGAGCCATGGTTGTCACCCAGGCCGGACTACAAACATGTCTTAAACTGGCCATACACAAAGCCTAAACAGGGTGGATGCAGGAATCTCCCCATGCCGGCTATTTTATTCTGACAGCCAGAACCCCACTCTGTCAGACTACACAAGAAGTGACTGCAACATGCGTCACCATGTGTCACTTGTGTAAGTCCAACCTTAAAGGAGAACTATGGGGTTAGGGCTTTTCCCCATAGTTCTCTTTAGGGTAACGTGAGGACACAAACTAGCGTCCTCCCGTCACCCTATGCTCAGTATACCACCAGCTACGGTTTTCCCGATCTACTGAGCTGACCTGTGACAGTCTCATTGCCACAGGTCGGCTAGAACTATGAGGATGAGTGAAAAGCACTCACCTCATAGTTCTACTTTAAAATGTATTTAAACTCAAGGGGAAAAAAATGGAATATATTGCAGCCTACCAGTCCTTAGATGTGGTGGCTGCATTAGTTTTATTTGTTCAGACCTTTTTTTCTCTTTTTTTTTTTCACCTGTTGTTCTTCAACTAAAATTACACTTCCTGTTCTGGGGTATCTATGGAGGAGCAGCGTTGTCACCCTAGGATAAGAAGTCTGTTAAAACTATAAAACACTTCCCACTTTGATTAGGTGGGGGAAAGGAGCAACTAGGCAAGGTAACATATAAACGGATTAAACTACAGCTTTACACTGGGGTAATGATGACTGAGCAGCTCAAACAGTTCACATAGGCCCAAGGTGCTCTCATAAAGGCCGGTCCTTGTGTCACATCCCAGAACTGCCAGTCTGGGCTTATTAGTCTATACAGACTGCATATGGGCAGCCACCTATTGGACACCCCTGAGTTTGAGTCTGCATGAAGAAACAATGAAATGATGCCTGAAATTGTACAAATAGACAGGAACGACGTTCGTTTGTGCAGTTTTGAGGATTTGGGCATTGTACTGCAGGCTGATTTCATGCCTTGTGATGTGCACATAATAATGAAGTCTATAGGGAATTCCCCTGAACGTCTCAAGCTCAGGATGTCTGCTTTCTGACGATAACCCCAGCACCGCTCAGCCTGCGCTCTGCTAATAGCATATTTTACTTGAAGTAAAGTTCACTGAACATCAAGGATAGCGGCAGCATAATGTCATCTATCTACTCTTCGAGTCTCCTATAGTCAACACTGGAAGTGCAGCTCTGACATTTTAACACTTCGGCAGAGAATCTTTCAACGTTACAGCCTTGTTTAGAACTGATCACAGGTGCTAATACTTACAGATGTTTAATGACCCAAGGTCAGTACATATAAATAATAATAATAGGCAGCAAAAATGATAAAGTCTTAAAGTGCAATTGAAGACAAAACTTTTTGTTTTGGTTACAGTGGAGAGGGATTAGCGCACGTTTCAGGTATTATTGCTAACATTCAACATGCTGTCCCACACTGTCGCCCAAAATCAGTGTAGTAGGGTGCGCGGCCAACAGCGGCGCAGCATAAAGCCAAAGAAGAAATAGCCAGCACTCCTTTAACACTAGTATTAAAAGCAGAGATGTAAGTACCATGCTCTAAAAAGCTAGGTATTGATTGCTATTGATTGTAAGAAGGAATTGGTCATCTCCAGGCATTCATGCCTTTAATCTATGTATTGCTGTACAGATCCTAGGTTGCAAGCTTTGCTCGTTTGTGGACTACACTATACAGAGAGGCCTTGATGGGGCAGTGTGGGTTCCATATAGCTTTAGCATTTGCTGCAATTATAGACTAATCATCCATAACATTATGGCCACTGACAAGTGAAGTGAATAACAATGGCACCTGGATGTTCCCAGTCTGCAGTGGTCCAGACCTACCAAAAGTGGCTCAGGGAAAGAAAACTGCTGAACCAGTGACAGGGTCAGGGGCAGCCAAGACTCATTGATGCACAAGGTGAGCGAAGGCTGGCCCATGTAGTCCAATAGAAGAGCTACTGTAGCTTAAATTGCTGAAAAGGTCAGTGCTGGTTCCGACAGATAGGTGCCTGAACACACAGTGCATCACAGTTTTTTGTGTACGGGGCTGTGTAGCCACAGACTGGTCAGGGTGCCTATTCTGACCTATGTCCACCACCAAAAATGGCTACAATGGGCATGTGAGCATCAGAACTGGACCACAGAGCAATGGAAGAAGGTGGCCTGGTCTGATTAGTAATGTTTTTATTTACATCATGTGGATGGCTGAGTGCATGTGTGTGTTGCCTACCTGGGAAAGAGATGACACCAGGATGCATGTGGGAAGAAGGCAAGCCTGCAGAAGCAGTGTGGTGCTTTGGGCAATGTTCTGCTGGGAAACTTTGGGGCCTGCCATTCATGCAGATGTTACTTTGACATGTACTACCTATCTAAACATTGTTGCTGACCAAGTCCACCCCTTCATAAAAATGGTATTCCCCGATGGCTGTGGACTCTTTCAGCAGGGAAATGTGCCCTGCTACACTGCAAAAATTATTTAAGAATGGTTTAAGGAACACAACAACAAGTTTGAGGTGTTTGCTTCTCCAGTCCAATTATTATTATTATTATATTATTATTATACAGGATTTATATAGCGCCAACAGTTTGTGCAGCGCTTTACAATATAGGGCAGACATTACAATCACAATACAATTCAAGACAAGATGGTAAGGAGGGCCCTGCCCCTGAGGGCTTACAATCTCAATCCAATCAAGCATCTGTGGGATGTGCTGCAAAAACAAGTCCGATCCATGGAGGCCCCACCTTGCAACTTACAGGACTGAAAGGATGTGCTACTGATGGCTTGGTGCCAGATACCACAGCATACCTTCAAAGGTCTAGTGGAGTCCATGTCTTGACAGGTCAGGGCTGTTTTGGTGGAAAAAGGGGGACCTACTCAATATTAGGAGAGTCGACATAATATGGCTGATCGGTGTATGCTACTAACACCCTTGCTTTTAATACGTAACATTTAAGGAGTGCTTACTATTTCTGCTTTAGGTTTTTATTGCTGTCAATGTCCCCATTAGGTAAATTACCCCTCTCTATTTATCCTGGTTAATGTTATCACTAAAAGTGAAAGAAAATGCCAAACTTGGGGTTGTCACCACCAGGGATTTCCTTTACATTGGATGGATTCCCTACCACTTCCTAATGTGGCTATGGAACAGGAAGGGAAATCTCCCCAATGGGACCCAAATGACAAAAAAGCTGGTGGAGTTATAACCCTCCCTTACTCTATTCAGAACTAAAAAAAAAGTTTTGGCTTTGGGCGCGCGCGAGCAGAAAAAAATTGCCGTCTGGAGACGGCAACCCGCAGATGCTGCAGTGCCGTCCGTCCGTTTTTTTACTACGGGCGGACGGCAAGAGGTTAAGGGTTTGCAATATCAAGATAGTTTTCAACATTTGCAACCTTTTTTTAAGGGCCGTACAATTTGCATTGAGGGATGTAGGCTGTGTGCTTAAAGAGATCCTTTCTCCATCCCTAAATCTAGCCTGTGCACACTGCACTCTCTCTGGTTTATAACTGGCAGCCAGCAACAGCCAATCAGATGCAAAAAGTGACCCAAATGTCCAGCTGCCGGGATGAAGTGACTGACTTGCTGTTGTGCACTGCCAGAATATGGAGACTTCTTTTTTTTGCTGGAGCTACAACTCTTGGCTACACAGAGTGAGGAGTGAAGGGAAGAGGGAGCACCTGAACCCTTTGCACGTGGGGGCATAGTTAATTTTCCTGGGCAAATGTCTCTCTAGAGACTCTCCCATCCTCTGGAACTCTTTACCCCAACCTGTCCGATTATCTCTCATTCTGACTGCCTTTAGGCGATCCCTTAAGGCTCATCTCTTCAGGGAAACCTATCCCACCTTAAACTAACCACTCAACCATCACGTTCTCAAACAATTCATCCCCACACAGCTACCTCCTCATGTATCACTTGCCCCTCCCTTTTAGATTGTAAGCTCTCAGGGTCAGGGCCCTCCTTACCATCTTGTCTTGAATAGTATTGTGATTGTAATGTCTTCCTTATATTGTAAAGTGCTGTGCAAACTGTTATAGGCGCTATATAAATCCTGTATAATAATAATAATGATACAGACACTCATGCATCTTCTGGCTTTCTGCATACCAGATAGTATCCTGAGCAAACCTACTGAACAGACAATGGGGCAGTTTCCCAACTCCAGTCATGGTTTAGATATGTGTGATATCAAGTAAAGTCCTTGTTATATAACCTGTACTAAGGTGACTGCTATTTTGACTTGTAAAATTCAATAAAAATAACAGAAAACAGCTTAAACGGATTTAAACTTACGAGAGCACATTTCCGATGTAGGCATAGTAGGAACAGCAGTATGGAGGATTTCCATCACAGCAATAGGATTTGCAGTCAGTTCCACAGTGTGCACGGCAGGGGTCTAAGTACACAAAAAGAAATGGTAGTCAATGTAAGTCAATTCATTAAAATGTTACATAGAACAATATCAGACCTCTGAAAAGTACAACCATGCAGATGTACTCCGTACTTGGTTTGGGCCCCTTTTGCAGCACTTACTGCAATTACTTTTGCACGATATTCTAATTATTCGAGTTTCACCTGTAGATACACCTAAGCAAATAAAACATTTTATAATGCAGCACACAGCAAACAAAGAAAAATTATCTTCATTACAGTATTGGTTTATGTTAAAAAAATCTGAGGGTTTAATGTCACTTTAATGCAGTTTTATATCTAAACTCTAGGTTGTCTCTAGGAACCAGTGAAAGAAAACTCTTCACAACCATCATGTTTTGTTGTCAGAACAACTCCTTTCCCTGTTGTCTCAGTAACTTATCAGAAGGGGCAGATCATAAATCCAAAGAAAGGATGGCTGTTCCTCTCATCATGAATAATGAAGCTTAAGGAACATATCTCTATAGTTTCGCGTGGTCAGGAGTCGCCGAGGTGTGAAGCCGCCATCGTGTTCGGAAGCATGGGCGGAATTGCGGCGGGAAACTGTGTGATCCGTCCAGCACGACTGGGGTTCCATTTGAAAATAATGGCACCCACAGAGCGATCGGTTCACACCTTGGCGACTATTGACCGCGCGGCGATCTGCGTGGAATTGTGCACGATTGCCACGTGGTCAGATGTTGCCTAGTGTTAATTTAGCCTAAACACAAGATTGTAATCCATCATGGGAGCGAGCTTGGAGCAGTGTCTACTTTACAACACACACACAGGTACCATGGGGAAAAAAGTAACCCCCCTCCAGAAGGAAGGACAGTGTCAGCACCAATTCAGAGATGATTTGAGGATCTACAGCCGAGTGATACACAAATAAGATACATTTGTGTTAATAGTTGGGGTCCTTGAATGCATTTTTAAGATTTAGCTACTGAGTTTAGTGTCGCTTCAAGTGTAAATATAATCCTTGACTTAACCCTAAACTAACCCTTAATCCATAACCCCAACTCTGAACCAAGGACAACAAAATACATCCTAAACCCATAAAATACATCCTTAAGTTAAATTTTATTTCTAGCATTGAAATGTTCTGTTCTAACCAAAGTCTCTTGGAAAAATAATTGCCTGCACTGCCCCACAGCAATCAAATCAGATTTTTTTTTCAGTCATTTGCAGTGCATTTCTTAATTTGATTGGTTGCTATGGAGCAATACACACTTCCTATTTATAAGACACTAATGAGGTCACTTGTTGCAATGAAGCTGCTATTAATCTTTATTGCATAACACTCCAAATCAGCCAACTGTTCACTTCAACAACCAGTGCATTGCTACCAACGGATTTAGAATGAAAGTATGCGATGACTGGCTTATGTAGATCTCTATAGAAACATGATAATGTATTACCTTAAAAAGTGTATTTCAGAGAATAAGAATGTATATGTGGTTCCATATTGTTTTCTGTATTGACATTCCTGTTTGTTTAATTTCCCGTGTGTGGTGTTATTTTTAGGGATATCCTCACCAGAAAAAAAAAAAATCCTACTCACAAATAAAGCTGATCAAGAAATCTTCCTTTTCAACTTGTTTTTATAACAGAGTAGTTAGGACTAAGAGCTAGTTCACACTAGCCCCAGTGCGCCCCGACCCGATTCAGTGCCGGAGCACACTGGATCGCATCCTGGCCGGCTCACTGCATTCTGGGGTGGGAGGTGGCGTGGTCACTGCATTAAAGTCAATGGCACCTCAGCCACGCCCCCCAGCCACAGTGCAATCTACCGCACTGAAAACACGTGGCACGTCAATGCCTGCGTTCTGGTGTGATCAGAAAAATTGTTGCACTATTTTTTTCTGATCAGACTGGAACACAAGCATTGATATGCCACGCGTTCCGGTGCGGGCAATCGCACTGCGGCCGGGGGGCGTGGCTGCAGTGCCATTGACTTCAATGCACCGCCACGCCTCCTCCCGCCCCAGAACACAGTGAGCTGGCTGGGAATGCGACCCAGTGCGCTCCGGCATCGAATCGGGCCAGAACACGCTGGGGCTGGTGTGAACTAGCCCTAAAGAGTGTTGTAAAGTAGTCACCACTCTAAGCTCACTCCTATGATGGACTACAATCTCAACACTACTTAATAAACTAAACACGAGATTGTAGTCCTTAAGGGGGACCATGGGGAACAAAAGTAGCCACCCTCCAGAAGGAAGGACAGTGTCAGCACCAATTCAGAGATAATTTAAGGATCTACAGCCGATTGATAATAAATCACTCATGTCATAGTTCTCCTTTAAAGGAGAACTATGGGGTGAGGGCTTTTCATCATAGTTCTCCTTAGGGTAACAGGAGGACACAAACTAGCGTCCTCCCGTTACCCTAAGCTCAGTATACCGCAAGCTACAGCTCGCGGTATACTGAGACGCCGCAGCCAGAGCGGATCCCGACATCGATGTCGAGATCCGCCCAGCTGCGTGAGTGACAGCTGGCTCTGCCTATCTAGAGGCAGAGCCAGCTGTACTCGCCCCCTCCCCCGTCCGCTACGCCAGTCAGCGCTGGCGGATCGGAGCGGGGAGGGGGGAATCCAGCCCCTCCCCTGTCACGGCAGAGAGCTGTGACAGGATCGAGAGGTGAGCGAACGCCGGTATGTGTTCGCTCACCTCCCGATCTACTGAGCCGACCTGTGACAGTCTCATTGCCACAGGTTGGCTAGAACTATGAGGTGAGTGAGAAGCACTCACCTCATAATTGTCTTTTAAGGCACTTGAATGCATTTTTAATATTTAACTCCTGAATTTAGTGTCACTTTACAGTAAATGTAATTATAAGAATGTTGTGCTATACGCGACTCAAATACTATAAACAACTGAATTTTCCAGTGTAGCTAGAATAATATGAATAAATAAAACAAATAGCAGTGTTGAGTATATTGTTCCACTCTCAGTAAACATAAACTTTGTGAAACTATACAATGTACCAAAACATATATACATGTAACAAAGTATCCAAAAGTGTTATAGCACAACTCTTTGAATATTCGTCTGTGAATTTCAAACAATAAAAAGTATACACTTGTGTTGTCTCACAATCCTTTAACATTGTCCTTTGTGATCTCCAGCCCAACATGTGTTATTCATTCATTGAAATAATCACCAATAGTGCTGCTAGAAGACCATCCAGTGCAAGATTCTTGAATAAAAGCATTGTGTTATATACTCGATCCTGCTCACCATATTATTATTATTATTCAGGATTTATATAGCGCCAATAGTTTGCACAGCACTTTACAATATAAGGAATTACAATCACAATACAATTCAAGACAAGATGGTAAGGAGGGCCCTGCCCGTGAGGGCTTATATGAATCAGATCACAACTGACATATATTAGTATGGTCGAATGCACTTCCCCTTTCTTCCAGGGATCACAAAAAGAATCGCTTTGATGGATATGTTGTCACTCAGCTTCAAAAAAGGTGGAACCATACTCAGATAGAAGAAAGATGGCACATAGTAGGGATGCACCCATACCATTTTTTTCAAGACCAAATACAAGAACAAGTACTTTCCCTCAGGGACCAATTACCAATACTTTTTTTTAAATGGATATGTGACATTTTTTCTAAAACAATGTAGACTAATGATTTTTGGGCAGTTTATTTATAATTATGAAGAACTGTAACTCAATCCATGATTATTCAGCAATAGAGAATGACAGCCAGCAATAGAGAACTACAGATCCAATCAATCCATGATTATTCAGCACTGTAGAATGGCTACCGACTCACCTGAGCTGTGTGCAGTCTCACTAGGGCTGCATGCAGGCCTCACCAGGGCTGCATTCAGGTCGCACCAGGGCTGCGTTTGGGCGTCACCAGCGCTGTGTTTTGGTCTCCACAAGGCTGCATGCAGATCTCATCAGGGCTGCGTGCAACGTCTCACCAAAGCTGCACGCAGGTTTCACCGGGGTTGCATTTGGGTGTCACCAGGGCTACATGTGCGTCTTATCAGGGCTGCGTTTGCGTCTCATAAGGACTGCATGCAGGTCCCAGCAGGGCTGCCTTTGGGTATCACCAGGGCTGTGTTTGGATGTCACCAGGACTGTGATTATAAACCTCCCTAACTCTATCCAAAACTTAAAAAAAAAAAAAAAATAAAGAAATATGCAGATTGGAAAGTCAAAGTGAACTTAGAACTTCTGATCTGCATACTTGTTCCAGATTAGTGGCTTACAAAATATTGACAGCCAGGCAAAAAGCATTTTCAAAGGGGGAAGTCAGGAGCAACCTCCATATTGGGTTCCTTAGAAAGGGACTATGGCATGTTGTAAAAAGGAAATTATAAATATAGAAGTGAAGCTGTTTTCCGCTCTTTGGGAATCCTCACAGACAAGGATCATCCTCTATTGCCAGATCCTAAGTTCAATCAAAGCATCTAATAATTAAGTCTAATTTCCTACATCTAATTGCATTCACTAGCGGATATGAAATAGCTGCCATTGTTTTTTTCCCCCTCCCCCCTGTGTAAAACACTACGTGTTAACCAATTACAAGGTAAAAACAGATTCATTAAATTAGCTTAATAATGAAATTGTCCATAAACTGGGTTAATGTCCCAGAACCGCCAAGTAAAAGGTGATAGTGAAAGCTGCCCTCGAGTGACATAATACAGCCGCGGATTCCTGCAGCAGCCTGTGAAAAGGAAGCCGTGTACGGCGACCGCCATCTCCATTGCGTTACAGGGAAGGAAACTGCTTCATTATTTTACAATTTAGTCGCATAAGGCAAAAAAGGTTAATTGAAAATGGCTGTATTCATGGATGGATGGCATTTCAGGAGGTTTCTGGGATTTTTTTTCTCTCTTTAACTTTTAATTAACTTGATTGTTTCTAAAGCGTGTTTTCTTCTTTACAGACAGATCTCAGATCTTAAAGACACACTCTATTAATAAAAGAAAAACCTGTTTTCAAGAATTTGTAGCTCTTGCAGTGCCAACGTTTTTCATGGGGAAGACTGTAGATACGATCTGGGCTTAGACATTCTTCCAATCCACGTAGGACCCACCTGCTGCCAGCCTGATTTGAAAATCTTAGCTGGTGTGCAGAAAATGGTGGAAATTTAAAAGGAAGCTGCCAGTATGAAAATGTGGTAGCTGCCATCATTGTCTTTTTTTTTGTTTTGTTCTGAAGATGAGAGCTACATGTCCATGATCAGGGCTATCCCTATAATGAGTTAGCCTGAGACTGTTGCCTCGGATGGCATCTCTTATAGTAATGTAGTGATAGTGGTGGGGGCAGCAGGCAGTGTGCCTGCGGCCCCCTTTCCAGTCAGTGCCTCCCAGGTCTCTAAGACCTGGGCAGAGAGATGTGCAAGGGCCATACACATTTCCCCACCCAGCTCTTAGCAACCTGGTATGCTCATAGCAAGCTGGGTCCAATGCTGGCCAGGGCCCCCCTCCATCCCCCACGTTAGCAAGCACCACAGCCACCCAACATCCATCACCCCCCCCTCCGGACTCAGGTTGCAAAAAGGTTTTTTTGAGGGGGGAATCCAGCCCCTCCCCTGTCACGGCAGAGAGCTGTGACAGGATCGAGAGGTGAGCGAACGCCGGTATGTGTTCGCTCACCTCCCGATCTACTGAGCCGACCTGTGACAGTCTCATTGCCACAGGTTGGCTAGAACTATGAGGTGAGTGAGAAGCACTCACCTCATAATTGTCTTTTAAGGCACTTGAATGCATTTTTAATATTTAACTCCTGAATTTAGTGTCACTTTACAGTAAATGTAATTATAAGAATGTTGTGCTATACGCGACTCAAATACTATAAACAACTGAATTTTCCAGTGTAGCTAGAATAATATGAATAAATAAAACAAATAGCAGTGTTGAGTATATTGTTCCACTCTCAGTAAACATAAACTTTGTGAAACTATACAATGTACCAAAACATATATACATGTAACAAAGTATCCAAAAGTGTTATAGCACAACTCTTTGAATATTCGTCTGTGAATTTCAAACAATAAAAAGTATACACTTGTGTTGTCTCACAATCCTTTAACATTGTCCTTTGTGATCTCCAGCCCAACATGTGTTATTCATTCATTGAAATAATCACCAATAGTGCTGCTAGAAGACCATCCAGTGCAAGATTCTTGAATAAAAGCATTGTGTTATATACTCGATCCTGCTCACCATATTATTATTATTATTCAGGATTTATATAGCGCCAATAGTTTGCACAGCACTTTACAATATAAGGAATTACAATCACAATACAATTCAAGACAAGATGGTAAGGAGGGCCCTGCCCGTGAGGGCTTATATGAATCAGATCACAACTGACATATATTAGTATGGTCGAATGCACTTCCCCTTTCTTCCAGGGATCACAAAAAGAATCGCTTTGATGGATATGTTGTCACTCAGCTTCAAAAAAGGTGGAACCATACTCAGATAGAAGAAAGATGGCACATAGTAGGGATGCACCCATACCATTTTTTTCAAGACCAAATACAAGAACAAGTACTTTCCCTCAGGGACCAATTACCAATACTTTTTTTTAAATGGATATGTGACATTTTTTCTAAAACAATGTAGACTAATGATTTTTGGGCAGTTTATTTATAATTATGAAGAACTGTAACTCAATCCATGATTATTCAGCAATAGAGAATGACAGCCAGCAATAGAGAACTACAGATCCAATCAATCCATGATTATTCAGCACTGTAGAATGGCTACCGACTCACCTGAGCTGTGTGCAGTCTCACTAGGGCTGCATGCAGGCCTCACCAGGGCTGCATTCAGGTCGCACCAGGGCTGCGTTTGGGCGTCACCAGCGCTGTGTTTTGGTCTCCACAAGGCTGCATGCAGATCTCATCAGGGCTGCGTGCAACGTCTCACCAAAGCTGCACGCAGGTTTCACCGGGGTTGCATTTGGGTGTCACCAGGGCTACATGTGCGTCTTATCAGGGCTGCGTTTGCGTCTCATAAGGACTGCATGCAGGTCCCAGCAGGGCTGCCTTTGGGTATCACCAGGGCTGTGTTTGGATGTCACCAGGACTGTGATTATAAACCTCCCTAACTCTATCCAAAACTTAAAAAAAAAAAAAAAATAAAGAAATATGCAGATTGGAAAGTCAAAGTGAACTTAGAACTTCTGATCTGCATACTTGTTCCAGATTAGTGGCTTACAAAATATTGACAGCCAGGCAAAAAGCATTTTCAAAGGGGGAAGTCAGGAGCAACCTCCATATTGGGTTCCTTAGAAAGGGACTATGGCATGTTGTAAAAAGGAAATTATAAATATAGAAGTGAAGCTGTTTTCCGCTCTTTGGGAATCCTCACAGACAAGGATCATCCTCTATTGCCAGATCCTAAGTTCAATCAAAGCATCTAATAATTAAGTCTAATTTCCTACATCTAATTGCATTCACTAGCGGATATGAAATAGCTGCCATTGTTTTTTTCCCCCTCCCCCCTGTGTAAAACACTACGTGTTAACCAATTACAAGGTAAAAACAGATTCATTAAATTAGCTTAATAATGAAATTGTCCATAAACTGGGTTAATGTCCCAGAACCGCCAAGTAAAAGGTGATAGTGAAAGCTGCCCTCGAGTGACATAATACAGCCGCGGATTCCTGCAGCAGCCTGTGAAAAGGAAGCCGTGTACGGCGACCGCCATCTCCATTGCGTTACAGGGAAGGAAACTGCTTCATTATTTTACAATTTAGTCGCATAAGGCAAAAAAGGTTAATTGAAAATGGCTGTATTCATGGATGGATGGCAGCATTTCAGGAGGTTTCTGGGATTTTTTTTCTCTCTTTAACTTTTAATTAACTTGATTGTTTCTAAAGCGTGTTTTCTTCTTTACAGACAGATCTCAGATCTTAAAGACACACTCTATTAATAAAAGAAAAACCTGTTTTCAAGAATTTGTAGCTCTTGCAGTGCCAACGTTTTTCATGGGGAAGACTGTAGATACGATCTGGGCTTAGACATTCTTCCAATCCACGTAGGACCCACCTGCTGCCAGCCTGATTTGAAAATCTTAGCTGGTGTGCAGAAAATGGTGGAAATTTAAAAGGAAGCTGCCAGTATGAAAATGTGGTAGCTGCCATCATTGTCTTTTTTTTTTGTTTTGTTCTGAAGATGAGAGCTACATGTCCATGATCAGGGCTATCCCTATAATGAGTTAGCCTGAGACTGTTGCCTCGGATGGCATCTCTTATAGTAATGTAGTGATAGTGGTGGGGGCAGCAGGCAGTGTGCCTGCGGCCCCCTTTCCAGTCAGTGCCTCCCAGGTCTCTAAGACCTGGGCAGAGAGATGTGCAAGGGCCATACACATTTCCCCACCCAGCTCTTAGCAACCTGGTATGCTCATAGCAAGCTGGGTCCAATGCTGGCCAGGGCCCCCCTCCATCCCCCACGTTAGCAAGCACCACAGCCACCCAACATCCATCACCCCCCCCTCCGGACTCAGGTTGCAAAAAGGCTAAGGACACCCATGGCCTTCCTTCCTTCACTACATGGCGAGTTAATGACCTGGTACAAGCATGTGAAGATTTCTGAAAACACTACGTAGAAAAAGGACAAAGCAGTTGCTTGAAACTCATATTAAAAATAGTGATGTCTCTCTATGAAACACAAACAATAGTGTGCTCAGGATCCCTGTCTCTTCTACAAGGAGAGTTTCACTTCAAATGCAAGTTACTAAACTAAAGACTGCTGTATGACATTCTAAACAAGTAGCAAATCCAGTTACTATCGGATATACAAGATGCAAAAACCTACCTTCCCTGAGTCAAATTCTCCTTCATTTTGTGTCTCACACCCCACCACTTCCAGGCACTACAACTCACGGGGGGGTTTAGCAACAGAGGCAGTGCTGTGATTCCAGAAAGCAGTGGGTGGGATGAGATGTGGTCAGGTACTGACTGACAAGCTACAGGCTTGTGAATCAGCAATGACAATGCTGATAGTCATGTCCTCTGCAACCTTTTCTAACCCCACTGTAGTACAAGCAGGTGCAGCATATTTGCCATCCCATCACAGAAAGCTGTATTAGGTCAACTTCACTGGCAGCATCAACAGGTATTTGTGGGACTTTGCAGAGAAAACTGTAAGTGCAGATGCACTTAGAATTGAGTGCTGCAGTACAAGAGGGTTGGAGGGTACGGGAGCTTTGAATTGTATAGGACAGTTGGAGGGTACAGGAGGGTTGGAGGATATATAAGCGTTGGAGGTTACAGGAGGGTTGGAGAGTATAGGAGGTTGGAGGGTGGAGTAGGGTTGGAGGGTACAGGAGGGTTGGAGGGTACAGTAGGGTTGGAGGGTATAGGAGGTTGGAGGGTGGAGTAGGGTTGGAGGGTACAGTAGGGTTGGAGGGTACAGGAGGGTTGGAGGGTACAGAAGGATTGGCTCCATCTGTTGTGACAACATACAGAAAATTTTCACCAACATACCTATATTTCCTTTACTAAGACATCAGGAAGAAAATAAAGTGATCATCAATTTGCCTTCAGAAAGTGGCCCTAAAAGGTCCCAAATGTTGATATTTTGACAACTTAACAAAGGTGATGTGGATTTACGCATCACAAGGAAAGCTAGAGGACATTTCTACTTGTTTTTACATTAGGGGACCTAAACAATATATGGACATTTGATGAAAGGTTCATTTTAAGCAATTCAGTGGTGTCAACTCCCTACCTGCTGATTGGACAGATAAGGAGCGGTAACTCCTGGACATACCCTGATCTGTCCTCCGGTCAGTACATCACACACAGAATAAATGGATTAGCCTATAGTGATGCCCCTCCCTCTCCCAGTCTCAGTGCTAGCCCACATGCACAGTTTAGTGCCCTGGGGGCCCTACAAACCTGTGGCACACCATACTATAAATAACTGACCATGTTTTATGACCAGTGTTGTTGGTCCCACCACTAGCTGCCAGATGTGCCTTGCTATTGGCCTTTTACAGTGATGACCATCATCTCTAACTAACAATAGGATGCATCTGGTGGGAAGGAAGGGGCGAGGTCAGCACCACTGACCAAAATGTTAGTTTGTTTCTTGCAGTATGGAGCATCCCAGGTCTAGGGATCCAACAGTGTTCAGGCACCAGGAAGTACACTGCTATATGAGCCCCGATTGTCCTTCCACGCAAAGATCAGTTAAAAGCATAGTGATGGAATAAATGGCTGAGCGAGGCATCTCACAATGTTTTGTCCATTTATTATCCGACCTGAACAGTATATGGAGATGTCCTCTGACAACATTCAGTTGCTCAGTGAAGTCCACCTATGCCAAAAGACTGAAAGAAAAGACCGAAGTAGACTGTACTGACATATCTTGTTATGTGTTTGATAATTAGAAAAAAAACAGATGGATGTTCTATCCCTTCCCTACTCTATGCAAAAAAAAAGGAATGTAAATTAATGTGATATTAAACTCAAAAGGGTTTTTCAGATGCTGATGAAATCACTTACAATGGATGCTGCTCTCTGATGTTTAAAAGTTTTTATATTTTGCAGAATCAGCTGGTCCCCTGAGCACTGGTCCTGATATCCTGTTTTAGAGTGACTGATTTCCCTCGCAGGGTCCTATGGAGTCACCCTTGTGTGTGCTAGTAAGCTGTGTGTGTCCACAAACACACAGACACAGCAGGTAAGCCATTCCACTTCTACCTTCTGCTCATTCCTTCCTTTCTTCTTCCTTCTCCAAGCTAGCTGGAGACTGCTCTGTGCCTTGTTATCTTGTACTGGACAGGTAGTTCGGGGAAGCGGAGCTGAGAGAGTTGGAGCTGTTCAGAAACATGATGACTGTATATGCTTGGGCACTAATGTAAAGAAATACTTGGCTGGGCAATGTATACTTGTTTTATCTGGAATTAATATTGAAAAGATGTTTTAAAGTTTAATACTAGTTTAAATTATAATCTTGGCTCATGTATAGGCACTTTTGCATTCCAATGTAGGAGAAAGAGGTCACAGTCATTTCCTGTCCAAAAATAATTTAGTATATAAAATTGATGACAAAATGTTGCTTGTTGTGTGAAATCACATGCTCAGGGTTTAGAGTCTGAATCTCTGTCACCTTTCCCGAAAACAGCTTGCAGTAGCTGGAAATAGCTAAGTCACATTATGCTGAAAGGACACATTAGCTCTGTCTTGTCTCAGGAAAGTTCAGAGAGAAGTCTTGAGGGAAGATACCAAGAAGGTGAATGTCTACCATGAAAGGTAACTTGAGGCTGCAGGTGAGAATGAGCAGTGTTTGCACCAATCATTCTCACCAACAATCTCCTAGCGGTTCAATCTTCTGGCCGTCCTCTTATGTCTTTACATTGAGGCTTTCAAAAGCTGTTTGTTGCTGTGTTGGCATATTTATATACAGCTAAAATGATTTTGTAGAAGGATTTAGCCCCAAAGGCAATAAATAGAGGTGAGGTCAGCAGGGGTGCCCATATTGAAAGGAGACACTTGAGAAGCTGTATCTTCAAAAGGTAGATATTTATGTTATTGAGCAATCAAAAACAGCACCAGCACGCTTCGTGGTGTCGTAATGGCCACTCCCTAAGGACAGGTGTATAGAGCACCAAGTAGAAAATAAAAATGAAATCAAATATAACCAATATACAGTATAGCAAAAAATAGTAATAGATAAATATATATATATATATTGTGGCAGTGCGTGGCAAGGCCACGGAGTAAGCTGGCGACACAGACACCCAGGACTATCAGCCACTTCCATCTGACCACAGAAAATCTGCAGATAATTGTAAGGTGTATGGGCACCTTTTAGAGTTCTGGGTGGGATGAAATCTCCAGTCCTGAGGTCAGGTGTTGCCAGTCATCAGGTGGCTGAGAGTAGCCTCATTAAGAGCCCAGACCAGAGCTCAAGGGAGGGGTTGGTGTGGTGTGGGCTGCAGGCACATAAGGGCTCCTGCTGGGAAGAGGCACAGGTTGTGTCTAGGAGTCAGGCGGACTCCACCTAGAAGCCAGAGTGGAGCAAGGTGGTTGGGTGTGCACTGGAGGCACCAGGAAATCAACCAAGGAGGCTTAATGAACCTGTGACATCCAAACGATGTGTAGAAGAGACACATGGAGTATATGTGACAATGTTGAGTTGGTGAGACAATTTGGTATAAAGTTATTGACTACTTGCTGAAATATAACCAGACTACATGTTGTTTTGCTGACAAAAAGCTTCTTTCTGTTCTGGAAACAATAAAAAACTGTTTTGTTTAATGCTAACGTGGCTTCGAGTCTTTGAGCGCTCGCCATTTGTGCTAAATTCCCCAAATATCACTATATTATATAATTACATTCCTACAATATAAATATTAATTAACCACTAATGAGCCACTATAATTTGATTTCTATGGTATAAACATTAATCATCAGTTTTAATCATGCAATCACTGGACAGAGGAGGGATCATTTTTCATAATGAAGTTTTGTTATATATCTTACACATTACACACTGAATTAACTAGTTTACATATCATATAAACTGTGTAATTTCGGAAATTTCATAGAAGATAGAATAATAATAATCATGTAAGTGAAGATATAAAATTCATTTTTTTCATAATTGCATAATAATTTTATCTTTGTACAAT
>NW_017306867.1:190339-235073 GCF_000935625.1 Nanorana parkeri | reverse complement strand
ACATTGGTTATTATTGTTATTATTATTATTAATAATAATTACTATTTTTATACTATATATTGTTTATGTCGTGTTTTGTTTTGTTTAATTTTTTTTACTGTGTTTTATGCACCTATCCTGGGAAAATGGTCATTATAGTGCCACAAAACGCATTGATGGTGTTTTTTGATTGGTGTATGACAAATAAATGATCTATCTTAGTAATTTTAAAAGCATCTCCTTTCGATATGGGTGCATCTGCTGACCTCACATCTATTTTTTTTTCCAATGGGGAAAAACATCTTCCACTCTATTCCCTAATGGTATCCAACTACTGCCCAATTCAGGATCGTCCGAAATACATTTACAAGCATCAAGTGCAACTACCCATGCAACCTGTGTGGAGATAGATACTGTATATTCTCTACAAGCTCAATCAGGTTGCTCGACCCCTAGATTGTCTTCTTGTAATCTCACAATATATACATATATGAACTAAAATGTTGTACTTTCTTGTAAGAACTAATGCACATATTCCGGTCTTTTCTGTGGTGGTTCAGCTCCCTTTTTCTTCTTTATTCTCCTGACTCTGGAAAACTAATTTCTTATTCTTCTGTGTTATTGAGATATTGGCTAAAAATCAGCCTAAAGGAGTATTGATCTCTCAAAGTATTTTCTTTTTTTTTCAATAATGAATCCAGATGAAACAAATATATATTGCCCAGCAAAGTTTTTATTTTTTAGATTTTTGCTCTACCACTTTAGCTGGCTCCAACTCTTTCAGTTTAACTTCCCTGAACTTCCTGAGAGAAGGAAGTAGGCAGAAAAGGTGGGGAGCAGGGAGGAGGGTTGTAGCTTGATTTGATGTACCTGTATGTTTGTGGAGACACACACAGCTTACTAGCACACACAAGGGTGGCTCCATAGGGCCCCTGTAAGGGAAAGGAGCCAGCCTAAAACAGGATATCGGGGCCAATGCTTAGGGGACCAGCTAATTCTACAGGAAACTAAAACTTTTAAACATCAAAAAGCAGCATCCATCGTAAGTGATTTCATCAGCATTTGAAATAGCTTAAAAACCATTTGACTTTAATATTGCTTTAAAGTATTGTAGACCCAAACTGAACTGTGTATCACAAACAATTCTGAATTCGCTTTTATAAAATACTCTTAACCTTTCATTATACTTTTTTTTTTGCTAATCTCCTCTGGTCTTTTTAGCCTCTTCCTGTCTCCATGCACTCCTTCCGGTGTCAGCTGTACATCACTGCTCAGGGTAAGCTTCCTAACTAGGGATGCACTGATACCGTTTTTTCGGCATCAAGTAAGAGTACCAATATTTTTTTCCCAGTACACGCCGATACCGAATACCGATATCTGAAGTTCCATTAAGGAAGCCGGGTGGTGTGTAATGACTCGCCGCCTGGCTTCCTGATTAGCCAGCTTCCCGACCAATCAGGATGGCGGCCAGCGAGACATTACATGCTGCCCGACATCCTTAATGGGGCTGGTGAAGAGGAAGCATGGAGCTGGCTTCGGGTCCAATTGGGAAGCCAGGTGGCATGTAATGACTTACTATCAGGTATCAGGATAGGCATCGGGAGTATTTGGGTGAGTACTCGTCCAAATACTCAGTATTGCCACCGATACCGGTGCTAGTATCTGTATTGGTGCATCCCTTGTGATAAAAGTGGATCATGCCTGCACAATTTGTGTTGGCATAGCTGCTTGTAGCCTCCTCCAGGGGTGCTTGTGGCAGGGGCACAATTGGGAGACAGGTGTCATCCTATAACAGGATATGTCTGGACATGGACATGCATAGCAAGTTCACTAAGCATGATTTTAATGAAAGCTGCAGATTTAAAAAGACTGAACCTGTATAGCAAGATCACAAAGAACGATTTGAATGGAAGCTCTGGCCGGCTTCTGTGTTTAGAATCATACTGTTACACTTGTATAACAGAGACATTGTCTTTACTGTACACTTATATAAGATACATTAGTACCTGTCGCCAACCATCTGGGCTTATTACAAGTAAAATGATAACAAGCTTTGTATAGCTAGTACTGGAGTTTAGTGTATACCACTCAGAAGCCGAAAGAGGAAGAGAAGGTAATTATCTATCATCTGACATACAAAGAGTCTTCGGACTCCTCTGAGGAACACATTTTCCCTTTAATTACTGCTAATGGATGTATTTGCAGGTGTTCCCAGGTTTATATACAATGAAAACTGAAAAGTGGATGAAAACTGAAATCTTGATTCATTCATGAACAAACATTGCTTCATCTCCATCTACAGAAGTCTAGCCTCTACTCGTTGAATATGAATATGCAATGGCTTCAGATACATATGTAAAGGTTCCTAATATGTACACGTGGCAATGGCATCTTTAGCACAATGGAGCTAATAGGATTTAATGTTTCAAACACTGTGGTAAGTCGGCATTTTTGATGTTGCTATTGGTGTGGTAACAAGGGGGAGGATAAGTATGTCATCAGGGTTATCATTCTTTGGTATTTCATCGATGAGTCCACAGGGTTACGGGCTTAGATAGTCCTAGTTTTGGATCAGAGGAAAATACAGTTAATACTGGAGTCAAAAGCATTGCTGAGGCTCCAATGCCAGAGGACATAGTTGGACAATAGCAGAGGTCAAAGACAAAAGTGTTAGAAATGCAACAGCCTATACTTATCATTTGGCTTTCGAGCTGCAGATGGCGCTTTAGTGCAATGTTAGTTTTCGATATGCATGCTTATCTATGATACACAGGAAGTTATTTTATATACATGTTTCCTGCATAATGCTGTACATACGTGTAATGTCCTGCTAAGAAGGTAAAACTTAATACAGCATTCCTCAAGATCTCAGTGCCGTGCTTCATCTAAACACATAACCAACAATAAGAACCATGCGCAATAAAATGACAATGTACAAGGATAGACCGAACAGAGATTAACAGTTGCGTCACAAGTGGATGGCAAACATTCACTGTGAGGGGCAAAATCTGAGCATGCCTGGCCTTCACCAGAGCTCCTGATGGTTGAGATGAAGTTGTACAGCTTGCACTCCCAGGCTGCAGCTCTCACTTGTGACACACGTTTCAATCCCTATGTCAGCACTCTTCATGTTGGGAATGAAGATTAAAGGAGTTGTAAAGTCCCAGCATATCCTTTCCTGTTATAACATCAACATTGTAATAGGAATACATACTAGAGTACCTGATAACACAATCAAAGCTTTTATGTAGTGAGCAGTGGCGTAACTATAGCCATAGCAGCCCAGGCAGCTGCTGTGGCGCGGGGGGGTAGAAGGGGGCCTCACTAGCTTGTTTAGGCAAATTAAACATAGTATATGTGAAGATAATACAGTACTATATTTTAACATGGGGGGAGGGAAAAAACATTTTGACTTTAATGTCACTTTAAGGGTTGGAGTGGTTGCAGTTGACTGTAAAGAGTGGTTGCAGTTGACTGTAAAGTCTACAGTGTAAAGATAACTTCGGACGCACAAGAGGAATGTTGGGATTTTGGCATCCTTACAGCTCAAAGAGAGGTCATCAGGGGGGCCTCC
Source organism: Nanorana parkeri (assembly GCF_000935625.1). Classification (NCBI taxonomy): domain Eukaryota; kingdom Metazoa; phylum Chordata; class Amphibia; order Anura; family Dicroglossidae; genus Nanorana; species Nanorana parkeri. The sequence goes on along the minus strand of NW_017306867.1, from coordinate 231,520 downwards.
ATCACATTTTTGCTATGGGGCCCCGTGATCTGTAGTTACAGCACTGGAAGTGACTGCTGCCTTCCGTCTGCCTATCACTCTCAACATCTTTCTGGATTCCCAGTGTGCTTTGCATCTCTTTCACTGCTGCTTGATGTGATGCAATCTCCATTTCTCAAGACTAAGTAGGCCATAATGCATTGCTTCCAGCAAGCAATGATGATGTTACATTGTCCAGACATTGAGCTGTAGTTCAGAAGGCCGGCTCTGTGGGAGGTGTGACACAAGGAAATGTGTATTTACAGGGCTGAGTGAAATTGTGTCATTGTATTGAGGAAGTACATCCTATGGGCGTCTTCAATAACTATGTTTTCAAACTTCTAGATGGATGTGGTCATTAGGAGTGGGATGGGACTTATGGAGATTCAATATAGAAATCCATATTTACTTTTAGTTTTTGATCATAAACTTTTACAGGTAAAGCCACAATTTGCAAATACCTCCAGCCGTCTTCACCTCTGAATCTAGCTGTTGTCTTGACATGCGTTTTTCACAGAAGCAGCGCGCTTATGAATTTGGCCATAATATTCTCAGTTTGGTTTCCCAGGTTTGTGACAGGTTTACTTTAAAGATATTTGTGCTTGCAATACCATGCAATTAAGCTCCACAATGTCAATTCAACCATGTTCATTTTATTCATCTGCTGAAACCATTCCGTCTCTCGACGATTCCGCTGACCTCAATTTGCACTTGATTGATAAAGAAACGAAAGCTTGTCAGCCATTTGCATTTCCATTATGCGCTGTGCATTTACACATTAAGAAGGCTAATTAGTTTGCTAAATGCAAAACGAAATGTTCTGTCAAGTGCAAATGACTGACCACAAAACCTCCATTACCATTTGTGGGATATATCTGAACTCGGACCCTCACCGGATGGATCTGCTACTTTCTCTATACTCGTTTGCTGCTAATGAGATATTGACATGCATGACGCGGCAAGCAGGGACATAATACATAATACACTGCTTGAAAACAGTCCTGTGTGTGTGTGTGTGTGTGTGTGTGAGCCCTTCATGTCTGCACTGCTAAGATGAGCTACAATACTCTTCAGTAGCATTACCGAGCTTGTATTAATTAAAGAGGAGCGCCAGTCAAACAAAAGGGAAGACAACTATTTCTAGACAGTTACAATCTCCACTGCCAGGTTTGCTATATAAAACAAAAAAATAATTGATTAAAGTTCCGTTGCAATCACTATCACATTGTTTTATATTAGCTGATCCTTAAAGGAGAACTATGAGGTGAGTGATTTTCACTCAACCTCATAGTTCGAGCCGACGTGTGACAATGAAACTGTCACAGGTCGGCTCATTAGATTGGGAACACATACCGTTGCTCACTCACTTCTCAATCATGTTCCTGCAGAGAGCGGTGACTGTCAGTCACGGCTCCCTGCAGGGATTCCCCCCCCTCTGTGATCCTCCAGCGCTGACTGGCAGAATGGACGGGGAGGGGGCGGGTACAGCTGACTGCATCTAGATAGGTAGAGCCAGCTGTCACTCACGCAGCTGGGTGGATCTCAACAGTAATGTCGGGATCCGTCCCGGCTGCGGCGGTCTCAGTATACAGGGAGCTGTAGCTCGCGATATACTGGGCTTTGGGTCACGGGAGGATGCTTGTATATGTCCTCCTGTGACCCTTATGAGAACTATGAGGAAAAACACTTAGCCCGTAGTTCTCCTTTAACCACTCCTTGTACCAGCCTGTAATACCCCTTCATTACCTGGCCATTTTCCACTTTTCAGCGCTGTGATAGTTTGACTGACAACTACTCCATCATGCAACACTCTGTCCAAGTGAATTTCATATCAGTTTTTTAAGACACATAGAGCTTTCTTATGGTGGTACTGAAAGAAGAACTCAGGGAGTTAAAAAAAATGTACCCTTGCAGTGGAGCTACCCCCCGCACCGTAAGGGTCAAGTGCTCATTTTGTCTAGGGGGCTCAAATAAATAAGATATACTCACCTGATCCTCGATCCTGCAGAGTTGTTAGACCGGGCCCCACAGCCTCTTCTCTAAGGACCACTGACAACATCATGTCTCATGCGAGTCCATTAGACGCGAGGATGCTGAGGAACATTCCACAGCCGGAGAGGAGGGTGAGAGATGTGACTGCTGACCGCCACAAGCCCGAGGATCAGTGAGTATATCTGCTTTATTTGACTCCTCTAGACAAACCAGCAATTAACCCTTGCAGTGGGACTAGCCCACACTGCAAGGGTTAAGTACTTGTTAGTCTAGAGGAGTCAAATAAGTAAGTCTTTAGAATTCCCGGAGTTTTTCATTAATTATCGAATGAGCATTATGATCCAGGCTTCCTGTCCTAACCCCCATCACATCCACCTTCGGGATAACCTCAGACACTTCCAATCTACAGGCAACTATGTGACATTCATCTATACAGGTGAAACTCGAATAATTAGAATATCGTGCAAAAGTAATTGCAGTAAGTGCTGCAAAAGGGGCCCAAACCAAGTACTGAGTACATATGCATGCTTGTACTTTTCAGAGGTCCGATATTGTTCTATGTACAATCCTTGTTGTATTGATTGCATGTAATAATCTACTTTTTTGAGGTTGTGGATTTGGGGTTCTTGGGGTTTTCATGAGCTGTAAGCCATAATCATCACAATTATGACAAAGCACGGCTTGAACTATCTTGCTTTGCATGTAATGAGTCTCTCTCATATATTAGTTTCACCGCATAAGTTGCATTAGTGAAATAAATTAACTTTGCACGATATTCTAATTATTCGAGTTTCACCTGTATATATATGTAGCTTCGGAGACATTGTTTACCTTGCCCATAGCGTGCTTTCATGGCGGCCCTATCGCAGCGTTTTTATACCTCCCTGTGGATCCTGGACAAATGTTCCCAGGCAGAAGTTATTCCCGGCACAGGGCGGTTATGGATGGGGCTGTGTACTCCATTCCTGATTATGAACTCGCTACACTGGAGGATTTATGGTCAGATCCAACACCCTGTTTAAAAGCTCATTACCTGCACAGCGTTTTATAGGCTCCATAGAAGATATACACTCTCGGCCTTACTAAGGACGGTGGGAAAATCATCCTGAGCTGAAAATGAAGTCATTGAAACGTTGAGCGGTGGGAGAGGGGGAAATATACGACTCGAGCGCTCCTGAGTGAGATAACAGATGGAAAACACGGGGCCAGGGTCTCATTTACCAAACTGACCGCTGCAAGGTCTGTGTGTACTGGGATGTATTAACGTCATCCAGACCTGCATTGGAAAATGACAGCCGCGGAATAAATGGCTGAATCTGATTGGCTCTTGTGAGACAATGAAAATTGTCTTTTATATGAGAGACCGATGTCTTATATCTGTGTTCATCTTCTATATCTGTTTATGAAGTGTACAAAGGCAACGATTTGTCATATAAACTAAAAGGGAAACTTACCCTCCCGTCCTGTGCCTATACGAACATTAAAGACAAAGACAAAAATAATGAATATATACTCACCTGATCCTCAGTACCCTCTGGCTGCTAGACTGGTCCCCGCAGCCAATTAGTATTTCTATAATACTAATTGAGTCTGATTCTCCATACAAAAAAAAAGTCCATGAACCCATCCTACTCCCGACACGCTATGTCCTGAACCGACTGGTGGGTACTGCGGGTCCAATGGATGGCGCCGTTACATATACAAAGCGTAAATAGGGCACCGGCACTCCAAATAGTTAATAATGCATCTTATTGATGAAAGTGCAGCATATCATGTCACTCAGTATCCCCTTCTTTAGGCCAGGCATGTGATCACATGTTTTGACTGAAGAAGGGAATCCTGCGTGATAGGATGCACTGATACCGATACTAGTATAGGTGCTGAAACCGAGTATTTAGGAGAGTACTCGTACTTGCCCAAATGCTCCGATACCTTTCCCAATACTGCAGCTTCCGGTCAGAGGGAGATTTCCACTGACCGGCAGTGCCGCAAGGGAATATGGAGCCGGGATAGATGGATCATGCATGTTAGGGTTAGTTTGCGAGGTAAAGGAGATACCTGGAGGATTGAGAAGGGGGAGGTCGAATAGCCCCTCCGACACCCTCACAATCTCCTTTTTGTCACACCCGGCACCTCAGGGCTACATGGAGGGAGACGGCATCCGGCCGTCCAGCCAATCTCACCGGGAGGCGTTATTAAAGATGAAGTGTGTTGGGAAAAAGGCTCAGCTGGATATTAATGCAGTCCTATTGAGTCTCCCTGGTGGTGTAAGGCTAACTGCTTGCCTCCAAGGTGATCTCCGCTCCTATAATTGTCTTCAGCACTATGTTCCTGGACATCTGCAAATCTAAATAACAAGAAGTGGAATATAAAAACACTTCTATTCTAAAGTCAGTGATTTTCTCATTGCCGTCGTGTCTCTGTTTATTAAAGGAAGTCAGCTAATAGAAAAGACTTTAATTACAAACAGGAATAGTTCAATGTAGAATTGCAGATTGAAGTTAATTTACTCTAATGACACATTACTTACCAGTTACCCTGCGCAATGTGACATGGCAGGGAGTGTATAGTATAGTAATGTTCTCCTACAAATTATAACAGACACATTATAGTGGAGAGGGTTGGAAGTAGGGTTGCCACCTGTCCAGGATTCACCTGGACAGCAGTGGCGTCACAAGGGGTGTTGGGGGTGCGGCCCGGGTGACACCATTAGAGGGGTTATGTCGGTCATTTTGGTGTCATCCCCTCTAAAAAGTCGGGCACTCGGTCATGGACCGAGAGCATGACAGTGTCGGGAGAGAGGAGGGGACCCGGCGGCATACCTCAACCTGGCGGGTGAACGTCCCCTCCTCTCTCTGCCGGCGTCCATCACCAAGATGGCCGCCGACAGGCGTCAATTAGATGGCCATGCATGCACGATGACGTCATGGCAGGGTGTCACCCGGCCTTGGGACGCCCCTGCCGGACAGTCTGGGTTTTGAATGCTGTGTTCCGGTTTCATGACAGCAGAAACCTGGACACAAGATGTCAGGCAGACAGGGGGAACCAAATTTAAGATGAGGGCTACTGCACCCCCCTGAAAATAGTCTCAACTGTGATATTTACATATTAATAAGCCGCAACTCATTCGCCCAAAAAACATAAGTGTGGGCAGAAAAACAGTACAATGTCATTTAGGTAGGAAGGGCACACTTTAATATTCAGTGAACAGACAGGGGAACACTACAACATTCAGTATGTAGGCAGGATTATACTAGAATACCCATTAGGTAGGTAAGGCACACTACAATTAGGGTTGCCACCTGTCCAGGATTCACCCGGACAGTCCAGGTTTAGAATGCTGTGTTCGGGATTCATGGCAGCAGAAACCCGGACACAAGATGCCAGGCAGACAGGGGCAACCAAAATTAAGATGGGGGATACTGACCCCTCACTAAAAATAGTCTCAACTGTGATATTTACATATGAATGGGTGGCGCTATTTACATATAAATAAGCCGCGACTCATTCTCCCGAAAAAATGTCAGTGCATCGCTGAGTGTTCGGGTTTCACCGGAAGAAAAGGTGACAACCCTCGTTGGAAGGATGACCTGAGTTTTGTAGACAGATGTAAAGAAAAGCAGCTTAATGTCACTCATCTTGTCAGTATACATGAATGTGCTACAAGCTTTTCAGACGTACGCAACAGAACTTTGCAAAATAGTGCAATGTATAGACTGGGGTAGGCAACCTCGGCAATCCAGCTGTTGTGGAACTACAAGTCCCATGATGCCTTGCAAAACTCTGACAGCCACGGGCTACATACAGGTGAAACTCGAATAATTAGAATATCGTGCAAAGTTCATTTATTTCACTAATGCAACTTAAAAGGTGAAACTAATATATGAGATAGACTCATTACATGCAAAGCAAGATAATTCAAGCCGTGATTTGTCATAATTGTGATGATTATGGCTTACAGCTCATGAAAACCCCAAGAACCCCAAATCCACAACCTCAAAAAAGTAGATTATTACATGCAATCAATAAAACAAGGATTGTACATAGAACAATATCGGACCTCTGAAAAGTACAAGCATGCATATGTACTCAGTACTTGGTTTGGGCCCCTTTTGCAGCACTTACTGCAATTACTTTTGCACGATATTCTAATTATTCGAGTTTCACCAGTACACAGGCTCTACTTCTTGCGTTGCAGTGCTACACAATGCTAGTGCTTTGCTGCGCCTTCTAATTAGGGATGCACCCAGGGGCGTATTTATTGCGAGGCAAACAAGGTGTTTGCCTGGAGCATCACTTTGCGGGGGGGGGGCATTTTTTCCCCCCTACAAAGGGGAAAGCCGCAAGGGGCGCACAAAACCAGGCAGCCTCGGCTGCCTAATCAATGTGGCTGCTGGTGGGGCTCGGCAGCGAGCTGCTGGGTGAAAGAGGAGGCGGAGGCGTGGCCGGGCAGGCGGAGGCTGCAGGCGGCTGGAGGAAGAAGCTTCGGCAACTCCATCCAATAAGCATCGAGAAGGCCAAACAGCATGGAACCGGCTTCCCAGGCAATCAAGAAGCTGGGCGGTGTGTCTTTATCCGCTGCCCGGCTTTTTGATTGCTCGGGCAGTCAGCTCTATCCTAGCGGAAGTACCAGTATCGGTATTCAGTATCGGCGAGTACAGAAATATAAATATCGGTACTCATACTCGATACCGAAAAAAACGCTATTGGTGCATCCCTACTTCTTATGATGCAAGTCTACAGCCATAAATTTCTCTGGGCTGAATAGCTGACATAAATCACTTGATTCCCCCATTCCACAACCTGAACAGTGACTGCGGCTGATCGGCTGCGGTCACTGTTTGACCGACAATTTTCCACCAAGCTCTTTCAATTTTTTTTAGCTAAAGTTTGCCAAGACGGTGGTGCCAGAAAGGCCGCCCGCAGATCAAATTTGGCCCATTCAGCCAATAAATAAAATAAACATGCTTCTCGCAGTTCAAATTGATTTTTACTTTTCTCCTTCTTGATTGTAATGTTAGGAGGGGCTGGGAGGGGTTTGTTAACACTTTCTGTACTGTAATAGCTGATTTAATTATAATTTGTCAGGTAGATTTGAACACTGCCTGTCCTAACAAAGGGTTCAAGGATAAAAACCTGGATGTTAATGAGAGAAACACAGTCCATGCATTCCTGTCCTCAGTCTTCCTATAATGAAAGATCACTGTGAAGGTGCTGAGAACAAACCTGGAATCAGCCATCTTGCCTGCTGCAACAAAACATCTAAAAAGGTAAGCTTTGTTTTATTATGTTTTGGTATGCTGTGTGAATGGGGTTCTGTCAAATTTGACTGCAAAAGTGGAAATACACTTTAAGCCGACTCGCTGAAAACAAACAATGCACTCCCTGTGTGGCTGATATCTTATCTCAACAGTTGTTAAGCAGACTTAGGGAGATATTACCAAGCCACAGGAACTCCATCTGGTGGTTAATCTAAAAATCTTTACATTTAATACAATATAAAAAGCATCAAGCTCCTTAACCCTTTATTACGACAGACAGTGTTCAAATCTAGTTTACAACTGATAATGGGATCTGCCAGCACAGTACAGACATGGTTAATTATGGTAAATATTACCTCCCCACCCCCCTCCTTAACATTACATAGCATTATTTATTGAAGATGCCAATAGGATGTACTTCCTCAATGCACTGACACAATTTTACTCACCCTGCAAATATAAACTTCCTTGAGTCACAACTCTCACAGTGCCTGCCTTCTGAACTACAACTCAACGTCTGAACAATGTAACATTATCACTGGTTGCTGGAAGCAATGCATGATGGGATATGTAGTAATTTTAACACAGTGTTACGGTACTTGAATGTAGGGATGAGCACAGGTTAGAACCTGAGCTCCTCCAAACCAGGAAGGAGCTCCTCCAGAACACGGAAAGAAGTTCCTTCCATGCCACCTAATCAGGTGCTGTTGTTGAATTCCCCGCCTGCAGCTGCACATAAGCAAAGGGTGAGGTGCAGTGATGTCATTGACCTTATATGACCTTATATGGCTACATGCCTATATTTGGTAAATTACATTGTCCTAATATGGTGATGTGGCCATATATGGTCAATGACATCAGCATAAGCATCCTGCCCCTTTGTTTACATGCAGCTGCCTGGTGGGGAATTCCTGATTGGATGGAAGTGTTCTTTCCTCATTTGGAGGAGCTCAGATTAGGCCCGTGTTCTATCTGACCCTGAGCGCTCCCTACTTGGAGCCTGTTTGAATTTCAAGTTGTGTTCTTTATAGCCTGCGTTATTTACATTCCACCAATTATAAGCTTCCCTATATGCAACGTGGGTCCCACTACCGAGGTCTTTGCCCTGGGCCCATTAATGGCTGGACTGGCAGAGCAAACATGGTTGTCTTTCATCACCGGCTGCTAGATGTCGGCACTGAAAACTTCTGCTCTGTATTTTTTTACATCTGCATGGAGTTCAGCTTTAAATCTCGCAGTCAGCTTTAAACAATTTTACTTGAAGGGTCTTTATTTAGAAGTAATTGGAGGAATTAAGGCTGTAAGCACACATCAAAGGGCAGGAAGTGACATTACATTTACGCAGGAAGTGACCTCTGACCTTGTCATGCATTACCCACAGCGGTTATTGCGAGTAATGACGCCCCCAGCTACTTCCTGTACTGGAGGTCTGTAAGCAATCAAATAGCTGGACATAGCTGGATTTCACCTTCCAGTCTGTGTAGACTTTAATCATGACAAAGGCTGCCAGGGTCAGTAACGGCAAAGCTATTTTTTAACATAAGAAGCTGTATTTAACCAGAACCATGAGCAGCAAGTGAGCCATTGCTGACCTCTTCATTAAAAATGCTTGTTGGCTGGCTTTTAGGCTAACTTTTTGGTCAAAAGTCAAGTAGATCAGGTCAGAAATTTGTATCTGTATACTTGTTCTAAATCGATGAAGAGCATCAGCATGACAGTAGGGTTGTCACCTTTTCTTCAAGTGAAAACCGAACACCGTAGCGCCACGCGCAGCAATTTTTTTTGGAGAATATAGGAGAGAGCGCAGAGAGGCAGCCAGGAGAGATAGCCAGGAGAGAGAGCCAGGGAAGAGAGTAAGGAGACCGGCTATAGAGGACTACAAATACCAGCAATACATGATACAGCAATACTAATGAGCTATGAAGCTACATACTCTGTGGCCGCCTGATGTCTCTAGGGTCTCAAGTGACATTCTAGATAATGTCCTAGACATTACACACTCGCAAAGGGACTCTGCCGCCTCTTAGATAGACTCTGCGGGTTCTCTGTCGGCCAGTGCGCACTCTTAGGTGGGTTGTCCAGGATTTAGGTGGGCTGTGCGGACTCCCACCTGGGCTGTGTGGACTCTCAGGTGGGCTATGCGGGCTCTCAGGTGTGCTATGTAGACTCTCAGGTGGGCTGTGCAGGCTCTCAGGTGGGCTGTGCAGGCTCTCAGGTGGGCTGTGCAGGCTCTCAGGTGGGTTGTGTGGGCTCGCATTAGGGCTGTGTGGGCTCGCATTAGGGCTGTGGGGGCTCTCGGGTGGGCTGTGGGGGCTCTCGGGTGGGCTATGTGGACTCTCGGGTGGGCTGTGTGTACTCTCAGGTGGGCTATGTAACCCGAACACAGCCTTCTAAACCCGGACTGTCCGGGTCAATCCCAGACAGGTGGCAACCCTACATGACAGCCAGTCAACTAGCATTACAACAGCCTCTATGTTACCTACATCCTTTTTTGGAGGGGATAGAGTGGAGAGAGGTGAATCTCCCTAACGGGGACATGGCTTTCTAACCTGGCAGATTTTTATTGCTGTGTGTGTCCCTGTTAGGTAGAGTCACCCCCTCTGTTTCTTCTGGTGACCGTTATCTCTGAAAGTGAAAGTATATCTAAGATTTTGGGTTGTCACCAGAACAGGAATAGATGGGAAATCTTCCAATGGGGACACTAGTTCTGGTGACCCTGATGACCACCAGGGTTTCCCTCTCTTTGGAGGGATTTCATCTCACTTCCTGTTTTAGCTATCAGAGAAGAAGTGAAGAGAGATGTCCCCAATGGGACACATTTGGCAAAAAAAAGAAAAGCTGACAGGGGTTATGACCTTCCCATACTCTATGCAAAACTAAAAGAAAAAGTGTTGGCTTCAGTTGTACTTTAAATATTTGGGTGCCTAATGTACACATAAACCCTAACTGAATGACCTTAAAAGCCCCATGCTGGGTTAAATGTTCACTTAGGGTATCCGGTAAACCATTTGTACTTACCTGATCCACGCTTCCCCAGCAGTCTCCTCATCTTCCCTATAGTCCAACTTGTGCATTGTCCCTCTGCAACCTTATGTATAATGCAGAACTATGGGCCCTATATTAGCGGGTCTCAGACCACCGAAGCAGAGTGGGGGAAGAGGCTGCTGGTCCCGGTCTTGTAGCCTGTGGGAGGGGGGATCAGGTAGGTCAAAATCCTTTACACAGGTCCCCTAGACCTGAACTAACATTTAACTCTTGCAGTGCAGGGGTAGTTGCACTGGAAGGGGAGTTTCCCCTGCCCCAGAGATAGGCTTTAGGTTTGCTGAAGCACTGTGTATAAACAGTTGCCATTTTGTAATAATAAATTACTTGTGTTTACGTTTTCTTAATCTTCTGCTGTCTCTTTTCGGTAACTTTACACCTAAAAGCACCCCAGCCTGCATACCATTTCTTTGAGGGTTTCCTGATGGTGCCAACAGTGGCCCACTCCTGCATAATGTGTGTTAAAATGCCCATTTGTAGTCTCTATTGGAAGCCCACGTGCCAGGGTGGCAGTCCAGAAGCACAACTGGGAGACAGGGACAGAGCATTGTCCATACCTTCCAACTGTCCATCATTTCGAAGCAAATCTCTGTCTCTCCAATCATTTTTGGCATCTATATTCTTAATGGTCGGCATAAACAGGGAACATGGCCGAGGTGTGTCCATTACCTAAATACATTGTGCTGGAAGATGTCCCTCTTTCTCATTTCAGAAAGTTGGGAGGTATGCATTATCACTAGGGATGCACCAATACCGGTATTTCGGTATCAACTACAAGTACCAATATTTTTTTTCCGGTACTCACCAATACCGCATACCAATACCGGAAGTCCCATTAAGGATGCCAGGCGGTGTGTAATGACTCGCCACCTGGCTTCCTAATTAGCCGGGAAGCCAGGCAGCGTGTAAAGACTCGCCACCCGGTTTCCCGATTAGCAGGAAACCATCCCCATGATTCTCGTCACTATGTGACGAGAAAGCATGGAGCCGGCTTTCTGGCCAATCTGGTGTAATGACGCGGCGCCCGTCTTCGTAAGTGGCCGAGAAGCTGGCTCCGTGCTCCCTCATCAAGTGACGAGGGAGCATGGAGCCGTCTTCCCAGTGAATCAGGAAGCCGGGCAGCGCGTAATTAGGCATCAGAGCATTTGGACGAGTACTCGCGCAAATACTCGGCATCAGCAGGGCCGTCTTTAACGCAGGGCAAAAGGGCCAGTTTCCCAGAGCCTAGTCCGTGTTGTGGGGCCCAAAGCAGCTGCCCCTTGAGCCTGCAAAAGATACACATATTCAGGGCTGGCAACCTCACCTGTGTAGGTATGGGGACTTACACTGGACCTGGCTCCTGTCTGTGTACACGGCGTCTGTGCCAGGCTACATGCAGCAGCATGGACGGGACTTCGGGCTCCGCTCACTATCCTCTAAGCCCCGCCCTTGGCTCTCCGTACTCACTGTGTTGCCTGGGGCCTGCTGGGAGCCCTCAATGTGCCATGAGCTGTCACCCCTGCTGTGTTCACTCTCCAGAGCCTCACACCAGGTATCGCCATAATCACTGGAACTGTAAATCTAACCAATTACAATTGTGTGCTTACATATTTACTTATCACTAGCACAAGGCTGCATAGGCAGCTGTCTGAGGGCACAGGGGGGGATGCACCTTTGCCCGTGTAGGAAAAAACCTTGCATCAGCCCTGCACACGAGGCATCTAGGGTTCACGGGGCATGGCAGGTAGTGGGTGGGGGCCCAAGGAAATGTTTGCCCAGGGTCCAATCAATATTAAAGACGGCCCTGGGCATCAGCACCGATATCGATACTAGTATCGGTGCATCCCTAATTATCACCCTTGAACAAGGACCTTCATAGGAAGGATCATCAGTTATTATTGTAATGAAAGCTGCACATTTTGAAATATTGAGAATGACTTTTGAATGATATGAACATGGAAAAGATTATATGAGGTGTTAGTAATCAGGTTTCCGTATTTCCATCTCTTAGAGCTGGGAGGAATGTATGTCCCAAAGGAGAAATCAGTGGAACAGTTTGACACTCTCACAGTATAGAATACATTCCATATGAAAGGCACTTTAAATAGCAATGGGACAAATTGTTTTGAAATGCTTCCAGCATTCCCGGATGAATGGAGGGTCTTCTAGCAGAGAAGTTTGCCTCTAGGCTTGTATACTTATTATTATGGGGTCATCACAATAAAAGAAAACACAAATAGCTCCCTGATAGCTAGATGCTGGTGTATTTTCTTAAATGCTCTGTATTATAAATAAAAAATAACACTTTCCTTTTCAATCCTGTTTGAAATAAAAAATAGTTTTTCTTTAAAAACAGCTTTTCAGCACCAATAAAACAGACTCATCAATCATGAAACAATGACGGCAGCCATTCAGGCAGATGGAACAAAGTCTGATAGGTCACTACGGGCAACAACTCCCATTTTATTTTCTCTTTTCCTGTTTTCATGAATCAGCGCCAATGTTATCTAGGAATCCGAGATGTCACTGAAAAAAAAAAAGTCAAAAAGGCTAAAGGGACCCTGTGCTGAAAAAATATATTCGCTGCCTGTATGACCCTTTTAGTGAACATGTTCTAGTGTCTGTGCCCTGCTTCAATACTGGAGTCACAACTTGTACTATGCAAACTTGTTCTGGTTAAAAGTATATTCCATTGTTTGCTAAAAAAATGAATTGGATGCTACAAAGCATTGTAACTGAGATCAGTGGATCAGCTCCTCCATCCGCAGGGCTGTATCGAGGTTCAAATAATTTGTTATGGAGCTGGAGGAAGTATTTAATGGACTTCAGTGTGGTGACATCAACCCCCTTGTACCGCATTGAGGACTACGCGTTCCTCTGCTGCTGTGGCTGTTTTTTCATTAGAGATCCTGTGAATGTCGCTCAATGCTTCCAGGACATTCTATGTCTCGCTAGGACAGTCTATGCCGCTCGGTCTCTCCAGGACAGTCTATGTCACTCGGTCTCTCCAGGACAGTCTATGTCCCTCGGTCTCTCCAGGACAGTCTATGTCGCTCGGTCTCTCCAGGACAGTCTATGTCACTCGGTCTCTCCAGAACGGTCTATCCAGTACAGTCTATGTCACTCAGTCTCTCCAGAGCACTCTATGTCACTTAATCACTCAGTCTCTCCAGAGCACTCTATGTCACTTAATCACTCAGTCTCTCCAGGACAGTTTATGTCGCTTGATCTCTTCAGAAAGCTCTATCCAGGACAGTCTCTCCATGACAGTCTATGTCACTCAGTCTCTCCAGGACACTTTGTCACTCTGTCGCTCAGTCTCTCTAGGACAGTCTATATTCCTTATCAGTTACGAATTACGAAATAACGGATATTCCGAAACGAAACAGAACTAATTTTTTGACGGCGCACAAGTCTAGTCTCTCTAGGACAGTCTATGTGGCTCGTTTTCTCCAGCATAGTCTATGTCCCTCGGTCTCTCCAGGACAGTCTATATTCCTTGGTCTCTCCAGAACAGTCTATTTTTAAGCGCTGCGCAAACTGTTGGCGCTATATAAATTCTGTATAATAATATTGCTCGGTCTCTCCAGAACAGTCTATTTTTAAGCGCTGCGCAAACTGTTGGCGCTATATAAATTCTGTATAATAATATTGCTCGGTCTCTCCAGAACAGTCTATTTCGCTCAGTCTCTCCAGGATAGTCTATGTCGCTTGGTCTCTCTAGGACAGTCTATGTTGCTCGTTCTTTCTAGGACAGTCTATGTCGCTCGGTCTCTCCAGGACAGTCTATATTCCTTGGTCTCTCCAGAACAGTCTATTTTTAAGCGCTGCACAAACTGTTGGCGCTATATAAATTCTGTATAATAATATTGCTCGGTCTCTCCAGAACAGTCTATTTCGCTCAGTCTCTCCAGGATAGTCAATGTCGCTCAGTCTCTCTAGGACAGTCTATATTGCTCGGTCTCTCCAGAACAGTCTATTTCGCTCAGTCTCTCCAGGATAGTCAATGTCGCTCAGTCTCTCTAGGACAGTCTATATTGCTCGGTCTCTCCAGAACAGTCTATTTCGCTCAGTCTCTCCAGGATAGTCTATGTCGCTCGGTCTCTCCAGGATAGTCTATATTGCTCAGTCTCTCCAGAACAGTCTATGTGGCTCGTTTTCTCCAGCATAGTCTATGTCGCTCGGTCTCTCCAGGACAGTCTATATTGCTCGGTCTCTCCAGAACAGTCTATTTCGCTCATTCTCTCTAGGATAGTCAATGTCGCTCGGTCTCTCTAGGACAGTCTATATTGCTCGGTCTCTCCAGAACAGTCTATTTCGCTCAGTCTCTCCAGGATAGTCTATGTCGCTCGGTCTCTCCAGGATAGTCTATATTGCTCGGTCTCTCCAGAACAGTCTATGTGGCTCGTTTTCTCCAGCATAGTCTATGTCGCTCGGTCTCTCCAGGACAGTCTATGGTGCTTAGTCCCTTCAGGACAGTCTATGTATTGAGTATTGTACAGTGTTGGTTATCGATGAATGCAGAAAGTTGGGAATTTAAGTAATACCCTGTTGTAGCTTAGATTATACATATATACAGCTTGAGGGAGGGATCTTTAGGCCCTGTAGCATAGAGTCATGTCCCTGTTCATGGTTATACTTTTTAGTCCTGTTGTTATAACAGTCAGGTGTCATAAAGTCATTGAACAGATGGAAAGAATGTCAGCAAACAAGGTGTGTAGTGTGAATGGTTTGGAATAACAGCCCTGAAGCAGTTGGCCAGTGTTGCCTCTTTCCAGTATTTATCAGAGAGCTCACACGGGAACCTGGCCAGCCTGCACACAATGTCTCACTACACCTTGGCCTGCTTGTTGTTACAGCTGTCCACCAATAAACACAGCATTTGTGCCATATGTCTGACTTTTTAATAGAAAGATATCCAAAGGAACCTTAAATCACAGTGGGGCTATGTATGGGTGGCCACACACAGTACTATGGGAGACATCTGCTGAGCTTCTTCTTCTTCCAGTAGGTCAATGTGACAGACATGCAGTAAAAGTTTTTTTTTTTTTAAGAGGGGCAGCACAGCAGATACTGGCTCCTAGAGTGCAGAATTCCTATTGCCCGACGCCGGGGACATGCAGTTCTGGGCGGGTAGTTTTTTTTCTACATTTAGCCCTGCTTCAGGCAAGCAGGGCTAAATGTGGAGCGGGGAAGCCGCCACTCGTTTAGTACATGTGATCCAGGCGATGCCACCAAGATCACTTGTAACAAGCCTGCAGGTCTGTCACCCCCCCCCTACATGGTCCTCTCCCACCTCTGGCTGCCTCTGTCCCTGCTGGCCGCCTCCCTCCCCGCCGTGGTATTCGGGTCCTCTGCTCTTCTGGGGGACCCGGAACCACAACAAAGTATTTCAGGATGGAGAGCAGGGAGCAAAGTGAAGACCATCAGTTCCCTGCTCTGCTCTGTGTGAACACTGAAACAGGAGAACTGCACTCGTAGCCTTTCCATCTCAGCTGTCACAGAGAGCCAGCACAGTGTTGTGCTCAAACTCCTGTATTGGAGGTGACAGGTTCAAAAAAAGAGAACCTGTCAACTCCAAATGCTATCACACAAGGGCTTGTTATCTCCTGTGTGATAGCAATAAAGTTAAGTGGTAAAAAAAATTAATAAAAAGTTAAAAATATTTAGAATAAAAAAAAAAGTGATAAAATACAAATTTTAAAAAGTAAAAAAATCTATAAAAATGTAAAAAATAGAAATAGAAATGTAATAAAGCGATAAAAAAGTAAAAACAATAATAAATCATTTTTTTAACCACTTGCTGACCAGGGTGTTTTTCAGTATTCAGCGCTGTGGTACTTCAACTGACGTTTATTCCGTCATGCAACGCTGTACTGAAACAAATTTTATACCATTTTTGGGGACAGATAGAGCTTTCTTTTGGTGGTATTTAATCACCACTACGGGTTTTATTTTTTTACGATATAACAAAAAAGTACCGAATATTTTTTTTTTTTAAACGGTTTTCCCTTTATTATTTTAGGAAACATTTATTTTTACCCAATTTTTGGGTAAAATATAAAAGGCGGGGTCACATTGGGTAAATAGACACCAAACATATCAAGCCCTAAAATTGCGCACGCCCGCGAAATCGAAAAAAACTATCATAGCCAAAATTGGCCATAGGCATTGCTTTAAAAGAGTTTACAGCTCATCAGTTTAGTGTTATCAGTGATTGATGGCCCTAGAACTATTGCTCTCATTGCGACGTTCGCGGCGATATGTAACATGTGCGGCGTAATGGGCGCAATCGCCGTTTTTGCGTGTAGGCACACCTAACTGATTTTTGAGCATCTATGAGGGGGTGGGGGACTTTAAAAAACTTTTGTGGGTTTTTTTTATTTGTGTGTGTGCACATTTTATTTATTTTGTGAGCAATTTTTTGTAACTTTTTTTTTTACACTTAACTTTATTGTTATCACATAGGGTGCTAAGAAGTCACTTATGTAATAACCAATTACAGTGACAGGTCCCCTTTATTGAGACATCAGGGGTCTCTAAGACCCCTAATGTCA
Organism: Nanorana parkeri; assembly: GCF_000935625.1. Lineage (NCBI taxonomy): Eukaryota > Metazoa > Chordata > Amphibia > Anura > Dicroglossidae > Nanorana > Nanorana parkeri. Next base: position 214,671 of record NW_017306867.1, on the reverse strand, counting down.
CCTAGGGACCCCCCAGAGAAGCTGATGAAGCACAGATCTGCTTCATCAGCTTCTCTCCGGTTTCTGTACCAGAGAGTGACAGGGGAATGCGGAAGTGATGTAATATACATCACTTCATGCAGAGACCGGGAGGAGAGCGGAGGCAGATCTGTACTGAACTCCCTCCGTTCTCAGTGCACAGAGCCACATCGCCCGGGACAGATGATGCCCGGGATCGCAGGGACGGCGGTGATGGCGAGAAGAGGTAAGAGGGGGGTCACCCTGAATTGCATCATACAAACGTCTTTACCGACGCTGGACCGCTTGTATGTAAACGGCCATCGCTGGCCGTTTTAAAATCCTGTCGGTTTCCCACTCGCGCTCGCCAGCCAGCGGGCGCGGGGACGAACAATGTCTAAAGGCGCCCACCCGCATCCAGGAGACTCCCGTCCGGCCGTCTTTCAGCGTTCAGCGGACGAGAAAACCAACCCTGCCACCCCCGCCATCCCATCTGGTTGCCATTCTCCACTGGGGGAGGGGGGAGCATTGGGGAGCCTGTCCTTGGGGCAGCAGAGAGAGCAAATCCGTCCGTGCTCACAACCCACCATTTTAACAATGCCCATCCACTCCAACATTGTGCCAACAGAAACTGAGAGGATATGCCTCCAAATTAAATCGCTAACAATGGATGCTGCTCCTTGATGTTTAAACATTTTAGCTTCCACTTGATTACCTGAGCACTGGCCCTGATATCCTGTTTTAGGGTGTCTCCTTTCCCTTGCAGGGTCCTATGGAGGCACCCGTGTGTGCGCTAGTGAGCTGTGTGTGTCTCCACAAACATACAGGCCCTTCAAGGCAAACCACTCTCCTGATCCCTGCTTCTCCCTTCTTCCTGCTCCAAGCTAGTCAGACATCTCAACTCTCCCGGATGTTCCGGGAGTCTCCCGCTATTACATTGCGGTTCCCGGATACCCGGGAGATAAACATTTTCTCCCTGAAAGGTTTACTCTGCTCTGCTTGATCTAGCAGAGTAAACCTTTCCCTGGTTTTTTCTGACACGGGGGCCTTCCTTGTTGTTGCACCCCCCTCCTCCGCAGGGTGGGGTGGGGGTGATGGTTGACAGAGGGCACCTGGCCGAAATGACTTCTTTCAGGTTGGGACCCCTGAGCTAGTAGTAGATGGACAGCTACTGGAGACTGATCTGTCCCTTGTACTGGACAGGAAGTTCAGGGAAGCAGAGCTGAGAGAGTTGGAACTGTTTGGAAACATGATGACTGTAAGTTTGGGCAGAAATGTAAAGAAAGACTTTGATGGGGAATGTATATTTGTTTGATCTGGATTCATAAAAAAAACATAAAAGTTTGAGAGTTTAATACAACTCCGGCCTTCTCTTCAGTCTTGCAGAGTTGTCCCGGCTCGTTCCCTGTACTGAAATCACTCACTCTGACTTCACTGCACACTGTCAGCTTCTCATAGTCTGCATTGGGCCTACTGCACAGAGGCACATAGTTCTTAAAGAATAAAACTTAACTCATGGAATGGGGCTTCTCCGGCACTGCAAGGGTTAAGTGTTTGTTTTGGTCTGGGGGTCTAAAATAACAAAGATATACTGACCAGAACCTCGGCCTCACCTGGTTCCTAGACCGGTCCCCGCAGCCTGTTCTCCCCCGGCGGTCTAAGGATCCAGGAGTCATCACGTCTACTACAATGTATTGGACATGAGGCCCCTGAGGGACATTCCATTGCTGGAGCGGAGGGGGAGAGAGGCACCAGGGACCAGTCTAGGAGTAAGGTGGCACCGTGGTTTGGGTGAGTATTTCTCTGTGGATTTCAGTTCTTTGGAGGCTCAGTATCACATGTGGGCATTTCCTGGTCTGCATGCAAATTCAGTCTGCCCATTAAGGTATTTTGATGTATATTACTTGTATCAGGGCTGGGTTCTCGTGAGAGGAGTACTGAGGTAGGGTGCTGTGATGCTTACAGGAAGCTATCTACACCACCCTGCTGGCCCCTCCCACCAGCCATGATCTGCCTGTAATGCATGGAGAAGCACAGAGACCCAGTGATACCATCACTGGGTAAGAAAAAAGGGTATGCAATGAAAATGTATTTAAAGGTGATCTCTAAATACAAGTGGCATGTGTATTCGTAATTGAATCCTGGTGAGCCTTGTGCACTTCTTCCAGGTCTGTGCAGTGATACAGTATGAGACTTTGCCTCTGTGCATGAGCTTCCTGTAATAAAGACCAGTCACTGTTGTCCTCTCTACTTGTGCAGGGTGACTGGTTTTGTCTCCGCCCCCTCCTCTGTAGTTTTCTGCAGGCAGCCTGTAGTGGGTGGGGCCTTCTGGGTCCCTCCCACAGCTCTGCTCTATGTACAGATGTGATAATGTCACTACCTTTACCTTAGTAAACACAAAGTTTGTGGCTTTTGGGGAATATATTTAAATGGTAGTTTATGTGCCTGGAGGTCAGCTTTAAATATTTTGTCAGCATGTTGATGAGTAGGGTAGGGGGGGAGGTAAACCAGAGAAGGTAAAATATAAACAGATTAAACATCAGTCTAAACCTAACCCGTATCTGCAATGCGGGCCACACACAGCTATGAGTTGCATAAACAAACAGGGATGGATGCAGCCTCTCACCAACTGTTACTTCCCAAACTGTGAAATAATCTGAAATGTTGGCGATGAGTTACCTTCATTCATTCATATAGTAAATGGAGGAAGCTCGAGTTGTTGGGGGAGAGTGGTTAATGCTAATTATTAGGGATGTACTGATACCGGTATTTCGGTTACGAGTACGAGTACCAATATTTGTTTTTTCCAGGACTCGCCGATACAGAAAACCGAGTACACAAAGTCCCATTCAGGAAGCCAGGCGGCATGTAATGACTCGCCACTAAGTGACGAGAAAGCATGGAGCCGGCTTCCTGGCCAATCAGGCAGCCGAGCAGCGTGTAATGACTTCCTGATACTGGAAGTATCGAGCTAGGCATCGGAGCACTTGGGCGAGTATTTCTTGCCAAATACTCAGCATCAGCACTAATACCGATACCTGTATCGGTATCAGTGTATCCCTACTAATTATAACTAGAGATAAATAGAGGGAAGGAGCAATGATCCCTATTCATTTCAAGGCCAATGCTGGGGTTGTTACCTATTGCCAAAATATATCTACTCAGTTACTCAGATAATGTTCCTACATCCAGCTTCCGATGTCTAATGACAATGTCATTAGGATAGCCCAGGGGTAGGCAACCTCCGCACTCCAGGTGTGATGAAGCAACAACTATCAGAGTCCCGCAATGCCTCATGGGACTTGTAGTTCCACAACAGCTTGAGTACCAAGGTTGCCTACCCCTGGGCTAGCCATACATGACCAGAGTTTCATTTACTGATGTAAAACCCGAGGCCTACACAGAAACCTTGCCACAACCTTTCTTCAGTACTGACATTGGACACATGGGCATGGAAAACATTGTTCCCTTTCCAGTAAAGCAAATGGAACAATCAATCCTAGGTCCCTGAGGATGTATGATGATCAGAAGCAAAGTTATATTTCTTAGGCCAGGTTCACACTTGGGCGATCCGTGACCGCGCGGCAATCAGCGACCGCGTGGCAATCATGCACAATATTGCACGAATTGCCACGCGGCCACAGAGTCGTCCAACACCGACAATCGTGCTGTGGGTGCCAATATTTTCTAATGACGCCCCAGTCGTGCGGGGCGGATAGCGCGGCTTCCCATCATGATTCCGCCCGTGCAACTAAACACGATCGTGGCTAAAACAGCCGTGCGTCCTGTGTCGCAAAAAAAAAGAAGTACATGTACCTTTTTTCTGCGGTTGCCGCGTGGATGTACCCCATTAAAATCAATGGGGCGGCGTGGCAATTGCCGTCTACAATTGTGCACGACCGCGCGATCCTGGGCCGCGCATCCTGGATCGCTCAGGTCTGCACTGGCCCTTATACTGAATGCAAATGTATGCTGTGTGTAGCCAACGTAAGGCTCATCACACATGTTACACTCTGATTGTACAATCTCCTATATTCTGCCCCTTCTGTAGGTTTATATTAAATTCCTAGGACAGATTACATATGGAGGTTTCTAATACCTTCAATGTAGCCAATTAGGGTGTTCCATCTTGATAGGCATACATGTGCATGGCTAGGAAACCTAAAACTCTGACCACAAACCTCTCCCTATGGTATCGCGCCGTTCAATGTTGTCTGTAATCTATAGCTTCCCTTTGGGGGGTCATTTACGTCACTATGAAATCAGCCCATTCACAAAACAAGTCTGTATGACACTATCTACAGTCACAGCTACTCTGATATCATTCATTGCAATAACACATATGACATTCCTATAGAAAAGGACTAAATACGGTCCACATGTTTTCCAGTATGCTGCAAAACTTCCCAGCCAGTCATCCCCTTGTGATTGGTCACAGCCTCTCCTGCACTATCTAAGGCCATGTTTCAATTGGTCACAGTGCATATAAGTATCATATACAGTGAGATACAATAAAATACATTCATGTGTTTCAAAGGTCCCAGTAGACAGGCAAAGCTTTCCTAAGGTCATCATCCTGCTACGTTGTAGGATTTCCCTATATATTCTGCCCCTTCTGTAGGTTTATATTAAATTCCTAGGACAGATTACATATGGAGGTTTCTAATACCTTCAATGTAGCCAATTAGGGTGTTCCAGCTTGATAGGCATAAACGTGCATGGCTGAGAAACCTAAAACTCTGGCCACATACCTCTCCCGATGGGTCATATCATTATTATTATTATACAGGATTTATATAGCGCCAACAGTTTGCGCAGCGCTTTACAATATAAGGATGCCTCTGAATATTGTCTGTGGCTTCCCTTTGGAATTTACGTCACTATGAAATAAGTCCATTCACAAAAAAAGTCTGCACGGGAGTCGCAGTTACTCTGATATCATTGCAATAATACATGTGACATGCCTATGGAAAACGACTTATTACGATCCACAGTATGCTGAAAATCTTTACAGCCAACCACCCCCTTGGGATTGGTCACCACTTCCCCTGCATCTGAAGCCATGTTTCAATCGGTCACATTACTTATAAGTATCATGTACAGTGGGATACAATAAAATACATCAAAACGTTAAAGTGGTCCCAGTAGGCGGCCAATGCTTTGCTACCGTCGTTGTCCTCCTACGTTATAGGTTTTCACTATATACTGCACCTCCTCCAAGTTTATATTAAACTTCTAGGACAGTATATAGTCTGATGTATGGTATAACTGGTGTGTACTGACCTGTGCTGAGCGCTGAGAGCACAAGAGCTATCCAGAGGCTTGAGCTGCTGCTTGTGTCCATCCAAACTTTGGAGCTTTGAGCGTCCCGGAGATATGAGCACAGATTGCAGGTCCAACTATAGATTTCCCAGCCTCATGGAAGTGTGATGTGCGCTCTTGTCATCGGCAGCTTCTCTCCGCACAATGCTGTGACTCCTCTGTGCCCCCCCACAGCTCCTCTTTGTGTGTGTGTGAGAATTCCCTTCTCCTTCCTCTTGTTTCCCAATAGGTCTTCCTGATGCCTCCATTCTCAGATTTCACATCTCTGCTTGGTGGGTGGCACTCAACATTTACAGACTGCAGCTCTGCGTGTGAATGTGTGTGATATCAGGCTGACTTATCTCTTGTGTAAAGTTCCTTATCCCCCCAGACGGTGCTTTAAAAGTATTAATGAGACCAGAGCAGATGACGGCGCACAGGCCTAGGCCAGTAAAAGCCGCATGTAAAGTGGATCTAAACCAAGAAGCAAAAACTTAATATATTGCAGATTATCAGTAGACATGTAAATTTCATTTTGTTCTGAATTCTGATGAAATTTCATGAATTCGGACATTCGGATGCATCTGAATGTCCGAATTCCAATGAGGCCGAATCCAAACAAATACGAATGTTCTTTTAACATAATTGTGGATCCTCTGAATTTCGTTTAAAATGAAACAAAATCAGACACGTGACTATTTTCTGGCTAATCAGGAAACCCCGCCTGAAACTAAAACTAAATCCTGAAAGATCCAAATTCGAAAAAGGAAACAAAATGGCATTCAGACCCGAAACCAGAAAGAAAGAAAAATCCAAAACCAAACTAAACTCATTTTTAGCCGGCTTATATGTCTACATATCAGTATTTAAATATGGCGGCCGCATTTGTTTTCTTTTTTCAGTCTTTTGTTCCTCACAGACGCCGAGTGCCATTGGGAGTTCACGAATGCTATGTAGTATTTGACAGCTGAGAATGTCAAATGGGCGGAGTGAGCCGTGACGTCACAGCTCGCTCCGCCCATCTGTTTACTTTCGAGTAGGAATGTCATTTTGCAGCGAGTTTTCGTTGGGTTCGGGCGGTTGGCATGAGGCGGGATTTTTTTTATTTCGGCGGGTGTCGTGCATCGTGATTGACGCTGGATTACATCGATGGAGCCATTTTTTTAATTAAAGGAATAGTCACAAATTGGCTCTTTGTTTTTCTTTCAATTAAAGGATTTGATCAAAAGTCTGGACTTTTTAATAATTGTTTTATTTAACACTTTAGTGAATGGGTCGGGGTTACAAGTATCCCTTACTCATTCACGGGGGACGGCATCTGGGTGCCCCCTTAAAGTGGTACCCCGATGCAAATAAGCCCCCTGCCCGCAGACCCCCACAACCACCGGGTCAGGGTTGTGGGGGAGAGGCCCTTGTCCATATCGGCATGGGGACACCCTCCCAATGCCGAGGGCACGTGGTCAGTTAAGGCGCAGGGAGGGGCGATCAATCGCCCCCCCCCCCTTTCCTGCCCTGCCAGTGCTCGGATCAAGGGTCTGGTAGGAATGTTAGGGGGACCCCACGTTTTTACCCCCCATTTTGGGGGGCTGGGGTACCCCCTTAAAATTCCTACCAGCCCTAAAGGGCCTGGTATGGATTTTGGGGGAACCCCACACACTTTTATTTTGTTTTAACTTGGGGTGGTCCCTCCTAACATTCCTACCAGACCTAAAAGGTCTGGTATGAATTGGGGTGGGAACCTCACGCTTTTTTTTTTCCTCTTCTGCAAACTAAAAAAAAAAAAAAAGTTTTTTTCCCCCAATGTCACTTTGCTGCAGCAAACAAACAGGAAAAAAAACGAAACGAAATACGAAATTTCATCCAGACTACCGCTAACTAATTTTGTCTGAATCCCGAAACGAATTGAATTTCGGACCCGAATCCCGAAAAACGAAATAACGCAAAATCCGAATCAAAACAAAATGAATTTTTTTTTGTGCCAGTGCACATGTCTATTAGAGGTGCACTGAAATTAAAATTTCATTTAAATACTTTTATTTTTAATATTCCTTTTAGGGGTGTCGGGGGAATAATTAGGGGTCTAAACAGACCCCTGTTATTTCCCTTTTAAAATAGAAAAAGAAATTGAGAACACAGAGTCCTCAATCTCTTTCTCTGCAGCCCCTGTTATCAATGAACAGGAATCCTCTATACTAAGTGTTCCTGTTCACTCGTAACTTGTGGATTCAGTATGTTTACTGTGTCCACAATCATGAATGAACAGTAAAGTCTCGTTCACACCTAGGCGTATTGCATATGCGCGTCTGTCGCCCGATCGTCGCGCTTTTTTTACCGCGATTCGCATTTCCGAAGGCTACTTGGCTGTATCCCAATGGAAACGCGCAAAAAAACAGCCCAAAGTAGTACCTGTACCTTTTCAGGCGTGGGCCGTTTTGTAGCGCGTTAGGGACGGGCGGAAATACGCCAAGGTGGGAACGAGATAAGTGATGTAAATCACTTCCCATTCATCCATAATTGGGGACACAGTAAACATACTCTGTCCTTAATTATTGACAAACACTCAGCGATCTTTGAACGCTGACTGCTTGTACCTGCTCTTCATCCTTGATTGGCTCTCATAGGAGGCTGGGCGGGGTGGTGCGGGAGGAGAGCTCAGCGTTCAGCTCACTTCAATTCGGGTCGGTTATTCACTCGGCTGCCTTCGGGCAGCTTTGTGAATAACCCTCTTAGAGTTTACATTGTTTACATCCTTCCACCAGCTTTCTGATCTGATGTCTGCATCTGCACAATTCGTCTCCATACCTACATTTGGAGGGGGAGTTATAGAAAACCTATACATTGCCATTATAAAATAGGAAGTGCATCCTTGCAAAAGTTTATTGATTAAAAGGCCATACAAATCTAAACATGACAATACTACTAATGTGTTTCATCCTTTTGCCTTTAATCAAAGCTGAATGCCAGTAGCCACCCTGTTACATAAGCCCTGCAAGAGATCGGAGTAGTAAGTATCCACTAACCATTAGCTGTGCAAAGAAAAACAAGACACATTATGAAACCATGCAAAGCTCATATGTCACAGCAAATAGCAGATGAACTGTTACACAAGATGTTGAAGGAAAGCAAAATGACACAATTTAACACATCATTGTCACAATTCAAAGTGATTATTTTAAATACAAGCTGGAGCGGCTGGTATATTGGATATTCAGGCTGCGCTCCATTATACCTCCAGGTATGAATGACCGTTGGCATGTCAGATTGTATTTGAAATAATCACTGAATTGTAACAATGATATTGTGTCAAATTGTGTCATTTTGCTTTTGTGACAGCAGATCACACAAGGACATCTAGAAATGGATCAGGACCCTCGAACAAGGGGACCTATTTTAAAGGGTTCAGCAAACAGGGTGGTGTTTTAAAGAGATGCACAGGACAACAATCCGGGCACAGCAAGGGACAGGCAGCATGATGGTAGAAGAAGGGGACAAGTTCAGAGAATCATAGGGAAACAATACACTAGGCCGGAGTTCAGTAACTTACACTTACAGCCTCTGCCAGTCCCTATTGGCGCAGGCTCCATCCTCCACATAGTGGTCCCTTTAATTCTTCTGTCACTTAGCTGTAGGTCTGCTTACCCAGCCCTCCCACTGGCTTTAAACACCCTGTGAGAGGTGCAGACACAGGAGAAAAGGGAGGCACTTGGCCTCAGCAGCCAGCCTAACTCCTCTTAATGGCCGCCTGATCCCTCTCGATCGCAGCCTTTGTCTCAAGGCAGCATAGGTTGAACTTCCTGGTGTCTGAGTGGGAGGCACCCCACTGTAAGCAGTGTCCAGGGACAATTTTATCTTCTGGTTGGTGGTGTCCGCTCTGCTGGGAGCTGTCAGTTACAGGGAGCAAAGCAGGGGGCTAGCACCTGGAGAAGGGCAAGGGGCTGGTGCCTGTGACAGCAAGTGAAGAACAAACATGCCTGAGCACAGTTTGCTTGGACATTGCTAAACCCAGCCACAAATCTGGGTTTAGTGAATACCCAAGCCAACCAAACCCAGGGCCACCTTTGCACTAGCAACCAGTGATGCCTTGGAACCACATAGCGTCATTGGTTGGTAGGACACTAGCAGTTAGGCCACACGGCATCATTAGTTGCTCGGACACTGGCAGCTAGGTCGGACAGCTTTGTTGATTGCAAGGACACAGATGGGTGCACCATAACAACCCATGATGCTGTGTCCTGGAACTCATGGTTGACCTAAACCCGAAGCTCATCCCTAGTGACAACTTTCCTTCAACGTTTTGTGTATCAGTTCCTTTGCTATTTGCTGTGACATATGACTATTCAATGGGTTTATCATGTGTTTTCATTATGCACTATGTGGGCAGACAGGAGGACAAAGCATTGGTGTCCCATAAGGATGACAGGAGGTAAAGCACTTTTTTTGCATTTGCACATGGTCACTTTTATTCTAAAGCTGGGAGAGCTGCTAAAATGCTAATCAATGGGCTTCAGCAGGAGCTAATTGTGTCTGTGCCGACCCCCACCATTGCATCATCAGGACTGTCCTATAAAGAGAAGGAAGGAAGCAAGACATGTATGTTGCTTTATTGGATCAAACAAAACTTAGGCTCTGTTCACACCTAGGCGTATCGAATATGCGCGTTTGTCGATTCGCAGTAAAAAAAACGCGCGACAAACGCGCGTTTCCGAGGGCTACTTGGCTGTATCCCAATGGAAACGCGCGACAAAAACGCTGCAAAGAAGCTCACGTACCTTTTCAGGCGTAGGCCGTTTTGTAGCGCGTTCAGACTGGCTGAAATACGGCAAGGTGTGAACCATACCCATAGAAAACAATGGGATTTTCATGTTTGAGTGTTTTGTAGAGCGTTCGTAGAGCGTTGAACACGCTACAAAACGTACAGGTGTGAACCAGGCCTAATACTTGTTCCTAGTTCAGATCTGCTCATTTGCGAAATACTGAGTATGCGGAGTAGCTACAGTCGGGCCCTGTTTTTTCCACATGGGTATGAATGTCCATGAGAATTCTGTAAGCAGAAAGTTCTATTTTTCTGACATAACATTGAACTATGTACTAGATAAAAATGACGCTTCGCAACAGTCTCCTTTAAAAGCATCAATCATTGCGGAAGGTTTGAATCTCTACAACTCCCACAAATGCTTTGTCAACCAAATAACCTGAGCTTTGAGCAAGGAACTTTCTATAATCCTTAACTTAGGAATGAGAATGAAAATGATTTTATATCCCAAAGAGGTTTATACATTAAAATGAATAGGATACTTAAACCGAGTTGTGTCTAAAAGTGCTTCTGTGATCATTTTTCAATATTGGCTCGCAGAGTTTCCGCACTGGTTTTGTAGAAATAAAAAGAAAAAAAAAAGCATGTTAAAATTCAGAACACAGAAACTATTGCAGGGAGGAGGAGTGACTAGTGTTTGTGGCAATGATTGTCTGTTAACATTGCATGCTGAAGTATTTCCAAATTGAACATTTTTCTTACGTGCTGCTCATATAATTATGAGGCAAACTTGGAAGTACATTACGGACACAATTGAAAATTAAGCCATGTAATGCACAGAGGAGCCGCAGCCTACCTGCCTGGAACTGTCAACCAGACATAACTATGGAACACTAGTCCATCCCATTGATTAATGCTGATATGTTGCCAGAAGCCGGGTGTTCTGGGAACACCAGTTCCTGAGCCTGTGACTGTGTATGTCAGGTATTCTAAAACTCCAACCACTGTAGACACTTTCTCTTTTCAGAACAATATAGCCTGAAGCTTTTCTTAAAAGCAGAACTCCAAGATAAGCAAATATTGTCTAAATAGAAGAAGAATTTGTAATTTTACTTGAATCTTGGTGTCCTTTGTGTATTTCTTCCACATCTGTGAGAAATCCAGTGTGAAACTTTGCTTCTGTGCAGGAGTTTCCTGTAATAAAGACCGGTCACTGCTGTTCTCTCTCCATGTGCAGGGTGACTGGTCTGGTCTCCACCTCCAGCCTGTAGTGGGTGTAGCTACTGGGTCTCTCCCACAGCTTTACTCTCTGCTCGGGCTAAGTACAGCACAGAGAAGGTATCACTGCCACTTAAAAAAAAAAAAAGGCATTTTGTGCACACAAATTTACATCCTGTGTGACTATCAAGGAATATATTTAAATGACAATTTTTGTGCTTAAGATAATTACTACATTAGTGTAAAAATCCTCCTTGCACTTGCTCAGGCAAGTATACCTGTCTAAAGCATAAAGCAGTCTTTCTCAACCAGTGTGCGGTGGCACCCTGGGGTGCCTTCTGGCTTTCTCAAAATTTTGTGATGGTAGGACTCTAATGTGAAGTGAGCTTCTGATGTGAAAGGGGCTCCTGACATAAAAGGGGAATTCTGATGTAAAGGTGGGCTTCTGATGTGAAAGAAGGACTTCTAATGTGATGAGGGATCCTGATGTGAAGGGGGCGCTTCTGATGTAAAGGGAGACTGTAATAGGAAAGGAGGATTCTGATGTGAAGAGGGCTACTAATTTAAAGGGGGGCTCTGATGTGAAAGTGGGTATTCTGATGTAAAGGGGGATTCTGATGTAAAGGGGGATTCTGATGTAAAGGGGGACTTTGATGTGAAAGGAGGGATTCTGATGTGAAGGAGCACTTCTGATGTGAAGGGGGACTCTGATTATTCTGATGTGAAATGGGGGCTGTAATGCGAAGAGGGGGGCTTCAATGTGAAGGGGTAACCTCGCTTTTTTGTGTGTTTTTTCTTGGGTCCTCTCCTATATATTTTGAACTGGGGTGCCTCAAGATTTTGCATACTTTTAGAGGGTGCCATGACTGCAAAAGGGTTGAGAAATACTAACGTTAAGTATGTTTTGGCTGGCGCACTGCCTATTGTTCCGATTGCTGTGTATCTTTACACCATATCAGACATCACTGCAAGCTGAAGATGATGATGAAGGAATTAGGTTCTGTGACATCCTGGCCATTATAACTTATTAAAAAATATACCTTCATGGTGAACTTTAGTAAATCTTACTGCAGATCCTTCAGATTTTTCTTTGGGAGATATTTTAGCCTATTTGCAGAAATCATTTAGTGCAAGGTTGTGTCTTCAGTGTAAATCACAAGATGAGTCCCTCTTTTAGAAGATGAACCTATGTAAACCTATTAACACTATTTATAACCGTTCTCCTTTCACATTGGCCAGTACTTGTTTTACATCACATTTGCAACATGAACATTTGCTGAAAATCTGCCAAAACGTTCGCTGGTCACATTCGCTGCTTGTAATGTTATGGCTGACAAATTTCCAAAAATGTCAGAAAAAATGAACCCTATATGGGCTCATTCCCACCACAACATGTATAGTAACATGTGTCATAACAAGCGTTAAAAGGTGCACTACAAAGCACAAAAGAACCCACCTTACTAAATCGTATAAGAAAAGCGGGACAAACTATCCAAACACACTACCAAAAAGTAATAAATGGCACAAGTCTGTAATGTCTGTATGACCCAAAGATGGTGCATCCCCCCCCTCCGCCCCGGGTAATTCTGCAATAAAACTTCTGTACAGCATGACCGAAATGGAATGGAATGGAAATTCACCAGACCTTCATCCAGGAGTGGTAAGTTGATGGTCATAGCGTGGTTTAAAAAGCCCAGCAGCCCATGTGTGGCCAATTTCCGTACTACGTTGTAAATTACACGGCAGAAGTGACGTAGTAGGACTAGCAGTAGTGATTAATAAAAAGTCAATATTAGAACCGGTGGAACTGACATAACAGGAAATCAATAGTAGAACTTTAGGAAGTGACATAACAAGACATCAGTAGAATGGAAGGGCTATATAAGAGGAAGTCAAACTGGTATGTATATGTTCTGAAGGAGCAGGAATCCATTTAACAAGAGTTCAAACCCGTATACATTTGTTCCAAATAGCAGGAAATAACAAACCAGAAGAGTAAGGGGGCAATTAGCAGGTCTAAAAATGCCACCCTACTCTGGCACAAGAAGACCACCATGCAGTACTTTGTTACAAATTATATTAGCAACACCAAGGATTACAAGAAAATACCACAAAAAATGTCCATACCTGAATGAACATAATGATGAAAACATGTGAGAAATACTATAGCTACCATACTAAAGATAACATTTAAACAATGTGAAAATTGACAGTGATCATTATACATAGAATAAGCAGCTAATATAGCTTTTTCATATGAAATTCAACTATTCAGTTTAGTAAACAAAATATTCCCATTCACATTCCATTGGTTATAGTCAATCATAAATAAATAGAAAACAAAAAACACAAAAACACCGGGCGCCTTTCCTGGTGCAAATAATTCTTTTATTTTGCAAAAAGAAATGTATAAATGATTGTACTCACAAGGGAGGGAGGTTAAAAGTGTGTTGGACATAAGATCCTAGAAGACATTCAAATTCAAAGAAGCAGTCAGAAAGGCAATCCAAAAATACTGCTAGAACCAGCTGGAAAAAGCTAACGCAGCTGAACAGCTTTTTGGGGATGACCCCCCCTTCTTCAGAGCTGGACCTGCTGGATCTTATAGGACCTTATGTCCAACACGCTTTTAACCTACCTCCCTTGTTAGTACAATCATTTATACATTTCTTTTTGCAAAATAAAAGGGTATTTTGCACCAGGAAAGGCGCCCAATGTTTTTGTTTTCTATGTTTTATGCATCCCTTGTCTGTTAGGGCCTGCCTGGATTACAAGAAACATTTCGAGGCTGGAGGAGGTTTCTATTTTGCACTGGTCTGTTTTTTTCGTGGAATCATAAATAAATGCCCAACCCTGTGGAGCAAAATGGGATTAGTCTTAAAGTGAACTAAATTCAGTAGTCATAACTTAAAAATGCATTCAAACTCCACCACTCCAAACTCACTCCTGTGATGGACTACACTCTTGATAACTATTAGTAAACTAAACATGAGATTGTAGTCCATCCTAGGAGTGAGCTTGGAGTGATGGCTACTTTACAACACACACAGGGACCATGGGGAACAAAAGTAGACACCCTCCAGAAGGAAGGACAGTGTCAGCAACAATTCAGAGATGATTTGAGGATCTACAGCCCAGTGATACACAAATAAGATGCATTTTTGTTAATAGATAAGGTACTGGAATGTATTTTTAAGATTTAACACTTACGTTTAGTTTAGTGTCACTTTAAACACAAGGTGTAGAAAAACTAAAGACTCCTAGTAAACTACTAAGTAAGTTATTGAAAAAATAATTTAGAATATATATCCACTTATTTAGGGGGATTTGTACACGTGAAAGCATTCAGACATAAAATTAGGGGTAACAAAAATAAATGTAAATTAAATTAACAAAGCCACGGGTAGTCATCACAATGTCTCAAATACTAGTTTCATCAAAGTTGAGAGTTTCATATAATATGCGACTGAAAATCACAAGATGACACCAGACAGCAGATGCCGAAGATGGATTCATATCCACAGCTAAATGTGATGAGGAAATTTCTGAAAACACAAATGACGGTGTCAAAAAGTTATATACCACAATAATTACAAAAACCGTCAAACCGTTTTAGAGTGAAATTACAAGCTGCTGAATAGCAACATGAATAGAGGAGTGAACTGAGGATGTGAGTTGTGCAAGAAGAAAACAATGTGACACCAAGAGAAGAGACAAAAAAAAACAACAAGGAGGGAAAAAAGTGTAATGCTGTGAAAAAGAGATGAATAAAGGTGAAATAATTACCATACTTATCTTGCTATTGATGTGAAGAAAACTAAATAGAATACCTCCACCTCACACAACACAAGCCTGAGAATAAAAGGAATGAGAAAAGAAAATAGCACAATAAATTGTGTTAAGAAACTAAAAGAACCTAAGTGAAAGAATAACTAAATAATGTAAATGTAGTTGCTAAGGAAATGTTTTAGTGTGCACCAAGCAACCAACATTTTTTTAGCGTGTATTAAGCCACTGGGGGTGATTTACTAACCTAAACACACGCACGCACTAGGTGCATGTGATTTTTACACAGCAAAACATATTTATCAACCAAAAAGTCTCTAAAAGCATATTTCCACTAATGCCATATATGGAAAAATCATGCACATGATGCATATATAATGCTGCTTCACAGTTTAGACAAAAATGGTTAGCTCATGCATTTACATTCCTGCATTCATCAACGCAAGCAACACAATGTAGAGCTAATGTACACAACATCACCTTGCAATTCATGCAGGGCTTTGCACAACACACCTGCTGGGTGTGTACACACTACAAAGGTGTCTAGATTCCACCAATAGATCATGCTGGGAGGGAACACACTACAGAGGTGTATACTTGTTCGTGGCATGTTTATAAGGTTAGTAAATCAACCCCACTGTGTCAGTTGCTTGAATGCCGGATAATGGGGAGTTTACTGTTTCAATGTATCTGCTGGTATACTAACATTCTCTAACTGCTGGAGTAAATGCCATGTAAGTATAAGTACAAACTCAAAACATCAATACATGCAC
The DNA here is from genome assembly GCF_000935625.1 of Nanorana parkeri. Classification (NCBI taxonomy): domain Eukaryota; kingdom Metazoa; phylum Chordata; class Amphibia; order Anura; family Dicroglossidae; genus Nanorana; species Nanorana parkeri. The sequence goes on along the minus strand of NW_017306867.1, from coordinate 198,843 downwards.
AAGATTTCTCCCTTAGGCTCCCCAAAGCAGAAATAGTGGGTTACCCTGATGGTTTAGACCTATTATTGTCTAGTTTAGGCAACATAAAAGATGGGCATGACTTGGTGTTTCTTAGACATGTATTTCTTTCTGTGTAACAATACCTTTACCTTTAGCACCTGAAAGTAACAAATCCATTAGTTTCTTAAAGATTTCCATTGGGTTTGAGGGTAATTGCTTGTAGTGTGTAGAATTGATTCATTGTTGTAGCGCTTCCTCCACATACATGCTACTGGAGCCAAATTACAATGTTGCTGCCTTTATCTGATTCCTTGATAACAATGTCTGTTGCTAAAAAAAAAAAAGAATGTAGGGCCATTTGTTCTTTCATAGAGAGGTTAAAATGACCGCATTCCTCATAAGACATACACTTTACTGAGGAAACAAGATCAAAAGTAGGCAGATATTGGAAGGTAAGGAGACAGAGTGACTCTTGAATAAATGTGATCTATCTAAATCATGACTGACTAGATTTTTATTCTCCAAACTCAAACTCCAAATTTGCCTTCTTAGGTTATCCATTTCACTAGATGTTGAATGCTGTGGCCCTCCAATGATTTTTGAAGATGGGTTATCTGTAAAATAGGTTTTAGAAAAAATAAATTTGTCAAGTCTAATATTAGGTGAAAAGGTCGGGCCTGTTTGTAAGACTTGTTTCTCAATATCAGTTGTTCTTCCAAATGAATAATGTTTATTGTTCTTGTATCTGTGCTTGTCCCTTGTGTGATTCTGAACTTGAAGCATGGAGCTTTGCTGGTTGCCTCATGTACGTGGCCCTATTTGTGTGGCCTCCCCTCTTGATTCTTTTTGCTTGTTTGTAAAAAAAAAAATCACTCTTAATATCAGTCACTAAGTCCCATCTATTCAGACTTACCATGGGAGTCACCACCCTTTCTTCTATTACCTATGTTTCCATGTATAAGCCCTGCCTACTGGAAAATCCATTCTGTCTCTATCTAATTTCTTTTACCCTCAATGATCTCTTCCCCTCTCTGTCCATATCAGACTTCAGTTTGGCTACAGAAAGATAGGAAAGCTAAATTTGATTCATACTGGTGTAATTGTGTGTTGTTGAGTATTAGGCGGAATAGTAGCAAATAGTTACTACTTATCATGATCAATCAACAGGTTAATCAGTATTTCTCAGCATTTACCTGAACCCAGTTCCTACTCCTGTTTAAACTCATCCGATATTTCCCATGGTGGAGAAATGTGTACCCTCAGACCATAAGGTTGTATCTTTTCTACCAAACTCTAAGTAATCCAGAGTATTGAACATGTAAATCACACAATTGATTACACAGTTCTTAGTTCCTTATCATGAGTGGAAACTGGTGCACTGGTAGCTTTCATCTTGCCAATTAGATTCCAGATTAGTGAGACATAACACATGTGTATAACTCCAGAAATGACTCTCCATAGAACTAGTGTTCTGATTAGCAAAAAAAGATCTCACCACTCCGTCGGGTAATGGTCTCTACCATTGTAGCGTCTATGGTCAGGAGCTATCTACACTCCACAAATCCAGAAAATTAAGAAAAAGGACCTCACACCAATGTCGACCGACCATTAGCTTTATGCCATGATGATTACAGCTACTCTCTCCGACTAAGACCATAAAGGTGTAACGCGTCAGGGGTGGGCAGTGTTTGGGCGGCGAATCCTGTCACGTTTGAAGCAGTAATTATCATGGAATAAGCTAACGGTCGGTGGGCTTTGGTGTGCTGCCTTTTTTTTTATTTTCTAGTGTTCTGATTACATTAATAAACCAGTGAGCAGGGTTCTATATTTTGGAGAGTAAATGGGCTAACCAAACACCTCTCCTCACAACGAACAACAAATTATAGGGAGATTTCAGTAGTGTGTTTTTAAGGTACATTATGGTAAAGCACAACAGTCTGCTGTATATGTCTGTTGTGCTGTGTTGCCATTCATTTGTATTTGCAATTTAACTAATATATACAGGGTGATGCAGTGCACCACAATTCACAGATGTAATTGCTTAGTGCCTTGCAGTAGAGTGAACCTATTTTTGTTTGTGCATTTAAGAGCATTCATAGCCCATTATGAATGGATGGGATGCCTAATGCAACATGCTTTAATGCGCAAAAAAACACATGTGTTGTGGTGTTAATAGGCCCTAAGTGCTGAACCGTTGGTAAGAACACACAATCCATATGTGAGCCATAGGTGAAGCTAATGTATGGCAATCTCAGCCCAAGCAAACATTATTCTAAAATGTACCCAGGAAATGTGTGGAAAGTGTGTCAGGAGCGAATGTTATATGACTAAGGTAGAAAAGATTAGACTTGTGCGCCGTCAAAAAATTTGTTCCGTTTCGCTTCGTTCCGTTTCGGAATATCCGTTATTTCGTATTTCGTGTCCGAAACTCAATTCGGATTCGTACGAAATACGAATTTTCGTTAGTTTCGGCACATTTTCGTAACTGTACGAACATTCGTTATGATGAAGTTAAAAAGCAAAAATACCTTTATTAATATTGGAGTCGATGTGGTAGTTGTTTTTTTATCCAAAATACGTATTCCGTTAACGGATTCCGGATCCGAATTTCGTATTTCGGATAAAAAAAAAACTACCATCAACTCCAATATAAATGTACTTTGCTTTTTAACTTCAATATAACGAATGTTCGTAAAGGAACGAAAATACGTCAATGGAATTTCGTATTTCCTGCCTGTGTATTGTAATGCAACCCTCAGCAGCAGCGGATCCGTATTTCTTATTAAAAAAAAAATCTTGTCATGTTGTTCAACCTCATTTACAGGGGTAATATTAGTTCCTGTTTCAAAGAAATTCGGATCCGAAATCCGTTAATGGAATTTCGTATTTCGGATATAATTCGGAAACTGCAATTCGGATTTCGGATGCTTCCGAATTTACGAATTTCAGGAAAATTTGTCCGAATTTCGATTCGTAACTAAACGAATCGCACATGTCTAGAAAAGATGTCCCCAATTCTCTACACTGTTAAAGCTGCTAAGACCACTTAAACCTCCCTCCACTTCCCTCAAATAAAGCCTTGTATTACACAAATAATAAAATGACAGAATTATAAAAATTCAACATCAGGAAAAATCTCCCAAGAACAAGTTTGCAGGTCTTTGAAGGCCAAACTATTAACAGATAAGTTCTCTGCGGAACTAGTAAACATGTTAGGCTCCCAGCCGCACCACACCGCCTCGAGGACATAGAACCTCCAAATTGACTGCCGACACCTCAATATTTAAGTTTCCTGTTCACCATATTTCACGCCATGAACTGAGGATACCATGGTAAGACAGGTCCCAAACATTGTCCACCAACACCTATATTGTCCGCCTCCAAAGACCCCAACCGCCAACACTGCTACGACATTAAAACAACACAAATGACAAACAGGGCTGGTGGGTAGGAAGTTTGCTCTTCATCCGATGACCTACAACTTGATCCAGTGAGACCTTCCTTCTCAAACTACCACAGAAGCTCAACCCAACATATTGACCTGACCAATCAAGTAAGTGACTATGCCCTAATGTCAAACCCTTATTTCACCCTTCAGATCAGACCCTCCAGTTTTGATAAATTCCCCCCACAGTATCATTCTGTATGCACTTACTGTAAGATAAAGATGACAGCCGCTCCAGCAGTGCAGCCACCGACCGGAGGATGTCTGATGTTCACAGAGTGATGTGACCACTGGGAAAGAATCCTCCTCTGCTCCGGGCCCATAATTCTACCGTCACCATCCACCTTGGCCAGCAGACACAGCTGCTCTCATTGTTCAAATTTGCCAACATTGCAGCCTAGGGCACGCCCACAACATCAGAAAACCCGCCCAGTACATCATGCAGCTCTCACACTCCACACCACAACATGGGCAAGCCATGCCCACACCCTTCTCCCGCCTCACGGCCAAATGTCATTGGCTGCTCAGTCTATCACTCAAGAGAACCTGTCTCCCCGTCAGCAGGTCACGCCCATCTTTTTCTGAAATGTCAGTGCGGGGCCCTCTTCCGCCTTTCAGGGCCCACCCCCCCAAGTGGTGGAACACCAGGGCCCGTTTGCAAATGCGACCACTGCGACCCTGGTAGTTCCGCCAGTGGTTGGTGGGTATAAGGGAATGTTGTTCCCTACATCTTATAAAAAGGCCAAATGTACCAATGAATCCTTTATAAAATCGTTCCTATACCCACGAAATGCCCTGCTTGCCAATTATATATGATATATACATTTTTATGGTTATTGTAGTTTTTCTGAACTTGAAGATTGCACAGAACATAAGTCACAAGGAGAAAATAGTAAATGTGGCCTTTAACTACACACGGGACACCTGTACTAACAGCTCCTGACATTGGGGTTTGATAAATATGGGCTGTGACAATATACAGCCTGCACACCTTGTGAAAAAATAATGTGAACTTTGCAAATTTCCTTGATCTGTAAATCGTTAAGAGGCCGCATGGCAGCTGAGAATAATACACTGGAGAGTGAAAATGAAAGTCATTGTAAATATGATTACACACTATTCATTTAGGGGTTATCGAGTGGCATAATAGCTGCACAATAGCACTAGGCAGCAATAAGCCGCTCGATGTCAGTGGGAGAGAATTCTGTTGAGAAATGGCATCACATCCTTCACACTGCTTTAATTAAATAGAGATCAATCCATTTCTGACCCAATATAACCAGAGTTCCCAGGGCCAACAATGGGATTATTAGGGGCTATTTGCACAGGTTGCTATGATTCGTACTGAACACAATGCACACAGCACACATCCCTTACCATTATATAAAAATGATTTCTGAGACATAACAGGAACTGTTATAATCTAGTAGAGATGTTTGATGTGAAGGGAGAGTGCATGGGCAATGTCATTAAAGTGTCGGTCAACCTGCTTTCAAAAAAAGCTAAAAATGAATCACCCGGTTCTAGTACATACTCTTGCTGATCCCTGTTTTGTTTTAAAGGGTTAGTTCACCTTTAGGCACATTTCCCCAGAAATCCCCCATGCATTCCAGTCTGCTCTGCAGAATACACGTAATATGCAGAGGTGATCCCACAGGAGGGGAGAGCAGCATAGGCAAAGCTTTGCCATGCCCCGCCAGAAAGAGCATGGATTGGGCTGGACTACAAGATATTTTAAATACAATAAGAAGCACTTAAATGGTTAGTAGCATATACAGGTGAAACTCGAATAATTAGAATATCGTGCAAAGTTAATTTATTTCACTAATGCAACTTAAAAGGTGAAACTAATATATGAGATAGACTCATTACATGCAAAGCAAGATAATTCAAGCCGTGATTTGTCATAATTGTGATCATTATGGCTTACAGCTCATGAAAACCCCAAGAACCCCAAATCCACAACCTCAAAAAAGTAGATTATTACATGCAATCAATAAAACAAGGATTGTACATAGAACAATATCAGACCTCTGAAAAGTACAAGCATGCATATGTACTCAGTACTTGGTTTGTGCTCCTTTTGCAGAACTTACTGCAATTGCTTTTGAACCATATTCTAATTATTCGAGTTTCACCTGTATCTACTGCTTGCTCACAGTAGATACACAGGGCCGGATTTACTCCCCCTGCCGCCCCAAGGCCAGGTTCCACAATACTTAGTTTGCGGCCGGCGGACACCTTACACCGGAGCCCGCAACTTCCCACAAGGTCACCGCTGCCGCCCTCTGCGCTCTGCCGCCCCGAGGCCGGGCCTCGGTGGCCTTGTGGGAAATCCGGGCCTGTAGATACAGTATATGTTAAAATAAAATGTGACTTTAATGTCACTTTAAGTCTGCCAAGCCAGACTTGGAGAGAACTTCCCTTTTCAGCTCAGGGCCTCTTCCTGTAGTGCTGGCTCAGGTTACAACCTATAGAAACCTATACACAGACACCGTTTGAGACAAGGCAGTCTGCTGAAAAGGGAAGTTCTCTCCAAGCATGAGAACAGATACAGATTTAAAAGGAAGAGCATCAAAGAGAAGGGAAACTACCATGGATTACAGTAAGGCACACATTACAGTATTGTTTTATGTTAAAAAATCTGAGGGTTTAATGTCACTTTAAGTCATTTAAGCATTTTTTTTACCATTACTGCTTCTTGTTGTGAATGATCTTGCCCCTCTGGGATTTGGTTTAGACGTCTTGGCAACCAAATGGTTATGAAATGCTAGAGCGTCTCCACCAGCAGATGACAAGACCAATATTGTCAACCAAATTGTATTCTGATAACTGTAAGAAATATGAGGATATCATACAGCGGGGTGGACAAATTAATATGGAATTCATGAGCCAGTCTGTTCAATTCAGGAAGCAGCAGGATTTTTTTTTATTCCAGAAGCTAGCTAGAGAAAACCCCAAAATTTAGGCATCAGCTGTCATTTTTAATGAGCATTGACTACCTGGCTCCTGAGATTTGTTCGACCTTGTTATACAGTATATAAATTATTATTTTTTTAGCACTGCCAGGGGTGCTTGACTAATTGCAACAAGTTTTTTTTTGTTGAAGTGACACTAAACACAGAAGTTAAATCTTAAAAATGCTTTCAAGTACCTCAACTATTAACAAAAATGTATCTTATTTGTGTATCACTCGGCTGTAGATCCTCAAATCATCTCTGAATTGTTGCTGACACTGTCCTTCCTTCTGGAGGGTGGCTATTTTTGTTCTGCATGGACCCTATGTGTGTTGTAAAGTAGCCATCGCTCCAAACTCACTTCCGTGATGGGAACAATCTCATGTTTAGTTTAGTTTAGTTTACTAATTTGTAATGAGATTGTAGTCCATCACGGGAGTGATCTTGGACTACTTTACAACACACACAGGCACCATAGGGAACAAAAGGAGCCCCCCTCCAGAAGGACAGTGTCAGCACCAATTCAGGCCAGGTTCACACTATAGCGATCCATGACTGCACGGCAAATGCCCACCACCGCCACTCACGCTGGCGGTGCCATTATTTTCTAATGACTCCTCAGTCACGCCTTGTAATACCTCTTATGATAAAATGATGGAACTCAGCTGCAGAAGTCTCTTAAACAAAACTTTTACTTCACAGTAAAGACAGTCTCTATAAATAAGGTTGTCTCAGTAGTAATGTTTGCATTACATCATAAGAGAATTAATTAATTTATACTGAATGAGCATTTCACTGTTGACATAAATCCAATGTTCACTTCACATAACAGGATTGAAAGAAATATGTAAAGAAACAGTTGTAATGTTATCCTCACATCACAAGGTTAATGTTTGAAGTCAATGAGTAGTAGTAGTCAGGTGTAATGTTAACTTCACATCACAAGATTTAGCAATAGCTTGAAATAGATTGTAGCGGCAGAGGACAATGGTATTGCTGGATTAACAGCACCAGTTTAAAGTCATTATGGTTGTGTGGATATCATCAGCTGTGGCATTGAATACTTGCTGTTAAGGTGCCCACACACCTTGCGATAATCGTAGGATAATCGCGGGAAATCCCGCGATCGTACGATTATAGTAAGGTGTGTGGAAGCCGTGCGACCTCTACTACTGTAAGGTCGCACAACGTTTATCTTAGGAACATGTTTGAAAACCCGCCGAACATCATATGATGTTCGGCGGGTGTGTAGCATGTTCGTAAGATAAAAGCCGGACGGGTCGGTGTGCGCAAGCGCACACTGCCCGTTCGGCATTGCGGTCATCGGAAGCCCGCCCCTCAGGGGGGCGCAGCTTGCGATCTTTGCAAGTACGATCTGCCTGTCCAAGATAGGCAGATTGTACGTTTTTTTAATTACTTTACAACCATCGCAAGACAGCATATCAGCTGTGGCATTGAATACTTGCTGTTAAGGTGCCCACACACCTTGCGATAATCGTAGGATAATCGCGGGAAATCCCGCGATCGTACGATTATAGTAAGGTGTGTGGAAGCCGTGCGACCTCTACTACTGTAAGGTCGCACAACGTTTATCTTAGGAACATGTTTGAAAACCCGCCGAACATCATATGATGTTCGGCGGGTGTGTAGCATGTTCGTAAGATAAAAGCCGGACGGGTCGGTGTGCGCAAGCGCACACTGCCCGTTCGGCATTGCGGTCATCGGAAGCCCGCCCCTCAGGGGGGCGCAGCTTGCGATCTTTGCAAGTACGATCTGCCTGTCCAAGATAGGCAGATTGTACGTTTTTTTAATTACTTTACAACCATCGCAAGACAGCAGTCTTGCGATGGTTGTAAGGTGTGTGCCCAGCCTTAGTTGCACTCGGGCTGTTATGGTGAATCCTCCAGACTGTGACTGATTGCTGGCTGTGGAAGCTGAAGTGCAGTGTCTGGCTTGGAGTCTTGGATTGTATTAAAAATGAATTTTACTATATTTATGAATCAACGATATGTCAGGAATTTATTTAGACAGACTAAAATTATGAGAAGTAGGACTGCAACAACGAATCAATTAAATTGATTATAAATCGATGATGAGAATAC
>NW_017306867.1:185313-190275 GCF_000935625.1 Nanorana parkeri | reverse complement strand
GGGGCATTTATGGAAAAAAAACTTTTTGAGATTTCATACTAAATAATCTGCACAATATAAAATCATCTTTTTTTTTAAATTTCAGTTGGTTAAGGGCATGTTGTCTGTATAGAGACATTTTGATAAGTATAAAAAAACAGCTCATGAATTTTGAGCCACTATTGAGCAACTAATGTATTCATCACCATTGATAAATTTCTAGGCCCTAGTTGTCATATTTCACACCATCGTAAATGATAATAGCATATTCATGTATTTGTCCATTTGAGTCCCTATTGAGTTGGCGGTATTAGATGGTAATCTTTTTCATATCTTTCATAACTGGCGTGGCTCGGTGCCTATTATCTGCTTCTTCAGAGAATCATCTTTGGACTTGCACGTCAGTAAAATTAATCTGTATTTCGCGTTTCTAAATCTATATAATCCTTTCCCCTCAGCCGTCAGACACAAAACGGCTACAGTCATTGCAGGGGCTTCAAAGTGATTTCCGCTCCGACCACGACTGATTCTGTCCCCGCAGTCAGATGGTTGGACCGTGAATAAATCTAGGAGACTTTCGACATAATTTTGAAGTTTGTAGATACATTTCTAAAATTATACATGAGCTTGAACATGTTGGTGTAATATTTTTGAGAGTAGTTAGCACAGCCCTGGGTTTGACTCTGCATGGGGGATCTGTTTCCCCTGTGGGGTGGTTGGGCGTAAAGCTAGCCCTACACTCCTCATTTTACTCTCCTTGAGCCTGCAGGCTGGATGGAGGAATCCCCACTGTCAGCCATTGTATTCAGCAGCCATTACCCAGACAGTGCCTGTATTTATTCGGACCTGCTCCATCCTGATGCATCAGAAACTGCCCTAAATTCGTTCCGTGTATGGCCAGCTTAAGAATGGCATCAATTGTCATGTTAGCTTTCTTGCTCTGATTGTGAATGGTTGAGTGTTCTCTATAAACCTTTAAAACTCATCAATGTATTGTGGCAGTGTGTGGCAATGCCACTGTGTAAATTGGCAAAATCGTCACCCAGGACTCTCAGTCAGAGTGGCTGAGCGGTTCCAGAAAACAAATATTTTTAATAGGACCTGGCTTTGCAGTTTTTTCCAGGTCTTCTGGATTTGACTTGGGATCCTGGAGCCGGGAGATTTCAAGGAGAATTGGGAGGGATGAAATCTCCAATCCCGGGTCCATGGTTTAATAGTGACCCAATAATTGTGGACATGTGCATAACCCTCATGAAAAGGCTGCTGGCTATGTTAAGGGCTCCAACTGGGAGACAGGAGAACTCCAACCAGGAGTCAGAGTGGAGTCCAGTACAGCAGGGAGCTTCCCCGCCGCTAGGATGGCCTCCGGTTCTCTTCCCTTGATGAATAAAATTTATCAAGGGGGAGAACCACAGCCACTGCCGCTCTCAGGGAATCTGCCGCTCCAGGCAAACGCCTTGTTTGCCTCGCGGCAGATACGCCCCTGACGGTACTGAGGCTGCTCGGAAGAACAGACAGTGGCCTGAAGATTGAGGCCGGAGCAGCGGTGCTGCAAGTGCAAAGCCAGAAGGCTGGATGTGCATATGTTTGGGTAGCTAAGAAATGCTGAAGAACCCCTGTGAGGGTAGCTGCATTATTTTAGCGAACTTTTTTAAAATAAAAGTGGGCAAGGAAGCCCTTAAAATGAAGATTTCAACAATTGGATGTGCCCCTAAAGCTCTACTATTTGAAGCTAAATCTCACAGTATAAATATGAGTAAATTAAGATAAATTCATTGCAAGTCTACAAGTCTACAAATGTTTCCACATTACTCGTTTTTATAATATCATAAATGTAATCACATAAAAAATATACATATATTGGGGGAATTTATCAAAGCAATGGTGAGTGTTTTAGCCTCTTAGACCATTTTCTAATGTGCATATCTATTTAGCAGCTCCTTTTAACATGTGCACCGGTTCTGACCAGAGCTTGCACTATTTTCCCGATTGTGCATGTTCTGCGAAAGTTCGCAACTGTTTACATCTGCACTTGTCCTGCGGCTGCCTGAAACTGGAGCATCACCTAACAAAAGAATCACAACTAAAGAAGTCCCCATGACTAGGGGCGTCCCGAGGCTGGGTGTCACCCGTAGCGGATACCGCCAGACACCCCGCCGTGTCGTCATCGCGGATGCACGGTCATCCTGGTGATACCTGCCGGAGGCCATCTTGGTGATTGACGCCGGCAGAGAGAGGAGGGCACGTTTAGCAGCTCCTTTTAACATGTGCACCGGACTGTCAGTCATTTTGGTGTCACCCCCCAATGGTTTCATCTGGGCCGCACCCCCCTTGTGACGCCACTGCCCATGACCACTTCTTCAAGAAGTGAGAGTTAAGCTATTTGTCTGGAGTTACGAGTCTTCTTTCCTGGAGTCTATTTCATCTCATTTATAAACATTACACTAGCAACATAAATTTGGCGCAAATATATCCCATGTGACCATATGCGAGTTCAAACACTCACAATTGCTATGATAAATTCCCTCCATTACATATGTGCAACATATTTTATGTCTCAAAATGTATTTCATTCTACAAGGGAAGGTATAGTGTTTTACATTGTGTGCATATTAATTCATTATTAGTGTAGGATTAACCTTAAAGCGGACCTTTACCTCCTCTGGCTAAAAATGACATCAGCATACAGCTCTGCATGCTGATGTGAAATCATCTTACATTCATTAGTTAAACAAACATATTTTACTTTTACTTACAGTTTCTTGTTTTCGACTTCCTGGTTCTATTTGGCATAAGTGATGTAATCTGTGCCCAAGCATTGCATCCTGGGAAAGTTACATCAGCAGAGCATTGTGGGACATCTCATGTTTAATCTCATGAGATCTCAGGGAAAGGCATTTTCCTCCCCTGAGATGATGTGCATGGTCACATGTCCTAGTCACATGTTCCAGAGTTCCAGGAAGTAAAGGGAGATCTAGTAACCTGCCCTTAGTTAAAATGGCTACTGTGAGAAGACTGGGGAGGAAAAGATAAACAAGGTATGCAAAACATAAAAAGCCGGCAATTATCTTGAAGTGTCTTTGTTGTAATTTTGAATATAAGGGTAAAGTTCCTCTTTAAAATGTGTTTATGTGACTGGTGGGTGACTTGGTTATGGCTGGCTGACAATGGATGCGTCAGCCTCAAAGTCCAATAGATCCACTGCAAGCCACAGCCCAGTGCAGTTTGGTGATCGGTACATGTCTGGTCCACATTCCTTTTCAGTCATTGGTTGCTAAGACCGGTGGAATCCTAGCAACCAATGATGTCAGATGTCCTCCTCCTCTACAGTCAATGCACCTACCATGCATTACAGTGTTGCATGCACTACTTTTTTTCAACCACAATGTATGGTAATGCGGTACTGTGTATTGTGGCGTGGTTGATCACATTGTGGCCAGGAGGTGCATTTGGAGTGCCATTCAAATGAATGGCAACACAACGAAACGCACCTGCTGCACTGTAACTCATGGTAGGTGCATTGACTGCAGAGGAGGTTCGACCCTCCACAACAGTCCCAGTTTCTCATGTGGCCCCTTGAGAAAATGAATTACCCACCCCTGCACTAGAGGGAGCTAAATTACATTTCCTATCACTCTGCCTCCTTTCTTTACACCTCTTGAGATAAAGTATTGGCCAGAGGCCACTAGGTATGTGTTAGAGTTTGTGTCCCTCTGTTGTCGTCTCCATATCATTCCCCAAGGATCCACCGCTGTATGGGGGTGGCTTGGGGCAGTGATGGAGGTACACTCTTTTTCTTCCCAGTATCTGGTAGGGACAATGTTTTTGTTAACGTCTATGTTATCACTAATATCGCTGTAATTCCTTGATATTTGTCAAGAATACCCTATGTTCCTTTTTTCCTTTGTAGGACTGTGATGTCTGGTTATTTTGCCGAACTTTAATAAAAAGAAAACATTTGTGAAAAAAAAAAATATATATTTTTATGCCACACAGAGAGTCAATGTCTGAGGGGTCGTTTACATCATCGCATTGTCCAGTGCCCAGAACACACAGGATTGCATAAATAAAGGTTCCTTATGTTCTGGGGCGGGAAGGGGCGTGGCAGTGGCATTCATGTCAATGGCACTCCAGACACGCCCTTTGCCCACAGTGCGATCGCCTGCACTGGAACACGTGATACTGCAATGCCCCATGTTCCCGTGTGGTGCAATTGCAAAAAATCATGCATGCACTAGTTTTTGCAATCATACCGCACTGGAATGCAGGGCATTGTATTACCACACATTCTGTTGTGGGCGATCGCACTGCTTGCAAGGGGCGTGTCTGCAGTGCCATTTACATGAATGTCACTGCCACGCCCCCTCCCGCCACAGAACGCAAGGAGCCTTTATTTACGCGATCCTGTGCGTTGTGGGCACAGGACAATGCGATGAGCGCACGGGCTGGTGTAAACGAGCCTTGAATGAGTTGACAGACCTGTAGGGGTTGCTTTACAAAAGACGTATAGACTGTTGACTTAGCTTGGTGAATAAAATGCATCCATGTTTAGTTCAGTCATCTGTGTACAGGTAAAAGAAACATTTTTTTCCCCCTTTCCATTGCACATATTTAGATATTGGAACTCCATACTTACTTTCATTCCCCGTTCACACCTAGGCACTTTGTTCCTCAAAGGAAATGACCACAAAAAGTTCAAGACAAGGAATCCTATTCATTTCTATAAAGATGAATAAACTTTCAGGGCCACGCAGGGAGGGTCCCCTTTATCAGGTTTAGCATTGCTGAGCCTGATGAAGGGGGACCCTGTGTGGCCCCGAAAGCGCTAGTTTTGGTGACATGACGTTCCAATAAACGAACACATTGGACTGCAATACTGGTGGTGTGCTGGTGACATTTATTCATCTTTATATTGTGTGGCGGCGCCATCCACAGGTCACTACAAGCACCTCCCCCCCCCCCCCCCACTTACACTTTGGGTTT
>NW_017306867.1:167421-185028 GCF_000935625.1 Nanorana parkeri | reverse complement strand
CTCATTCAACTTTGGGTTTTACCAGTAAGGAGTGCGACAAGGTATCTTTTTGTTTGTCTATTAATTTCTATGTCCCTAGTTCACACCTGAGCGTTTTGTTGCACAAAGTTTCCCATTGAAGTCTGGACAAAGTTGGACAAAGTTGCACAAAGCTTCCCATTTAAGGATGGGACCAAAAAGTACTGGAATCTGCCAAAAAGTAGCTCATGTACTGTTTCCAGCGACAGGCATTTTTCTGCTTGTGACAAAATGATTAGATGTGAGCAGGAGCCATAGAGATGAATGTGATTCCTTGTCTTCAGCCTTTTCTCACGCTCAAGACAAGCAAATGGGATTCCTTGTTTTAAGTGTTTTGTCGCGCTTAGCTTTCGGCGACAAAGCACCTGCACCTAGATGTGAACAGAGCCTCAGTCCTGCACAGTTGTAGCACCCCTCCCCTGGTATGTATAATATTCCAACTGGTACATACAAACCAGGTTTCTAAAACCGCACACACTGGTTAAATTATTTCATTTTTTTCCACAGGCATAGCTAAAAAAAAAAAAATCAAAATAATTTATGTTCTGAATACTATATCTTGATATTTAAATAAAGCCAAAAAAAAAATCAAAGTAGATGAAATCTTCTCCCTAGCTCCGGTAGCTTTGTGAGTAAATCTCCTTGGAAATGATAATGATAGCTTGGGGCCTTTACATAACTTGTCCCCCCTCAAAATTACAGGGTGCTTTTTATGAAGTACTTGCTCCTTTTCTATAACTATGCCGTCCTTTTGCTTCAGTGGCCCATGTACGAAAAATTAGATTTATGTACAGAGGGGTAACAAAAGGCAATTTCAAATGAAACGAGGCATGTAAAGATGGAGGCAGGGGAATTCAGAACTTATACATAACTTGTCACGTTCATCGCCGGAAGATTCCTTGTGATTATATGAGAAAAACAAGGTTAACCACATCTAAAAGAAGATACTCATGCAGTTCCAGTGCCTAGGGCTGCACTTCTATCTGTAGCTCCCACCGGTACGGTACATGTTAGGCTGCTTCTGTATCCGCATTCTCTACTCTGCAGTCTTTACATCTATCAGCCAGGCTCAGCATGGACCCTAGGCATGCCACATAATCATCTTTAGATATACAGTATGTAGCATGTCTTCATGTACCAAGCCTCTATCTGGACCTAAAATAGATTACGTTGCTCTAATACATATTCCTATGGATATGCAATCACCCCAAATGCATTCATTTACATAATGTAGGTAATCCGCATTTGCAGACCGACTGAATTTAGGTTTTAGCTGCTTAGGCTGAATGATTTACTTATTTATATTGAAGAACACATGTGTTTGAAGCAAAAACAGAAATAGAATTGGGATGCATATTACATTTTCAGAAGCTATTTAATCTTCATATTGAGTAGTCGATGTTTTTCTTTACTTTATTAAAGACAATCTCTGTCACACATGCACACAAAAAAAGTAATATTAATATATATATATATAATTATTATTATAATTATTCAGGATGTATATAGGGCCAACAGTTTGTGCAATTCTTTACAAAATATGGGGAGACAATACAGTTAAAATAAAATAAAAAAAGGATTAGAAGGACCCTGCTTTTGAGAGCTTACAATCTACAAGGACACTACGGTACTTCCCTGTCCCTCTGTCTTTGCTCCCAACCTGTTTGATAAGATCTTCAAGACCCCAGGGAAAAAAGTGCTATAGAATTATTATTATTATTAACCCGTTGCCACTGGCCCTTTAAGTGGGCCATGAAGTCATGGCCAGTAGGAGGGACTCCCGATTAAGCGAACAGTGCGATTAGCTGCATAGTGATAACATAATTGTGAGCCCATCCTACCAGTTCACAGTTGTAGGTAGTTGACCGTGAGCTGCCAGTGACAGTTTGCTTCCTGTTCTGGCCGTGCTGATTGAGCGGTCCTGCACAACTACACATTGACAAAAACAGTATATGCGGCAGCTTGCTGCTAAGGCCCAGCTCTGTTCTGCCGCATATATGTGTAAAGCTGGCAGCACATGCACATCATCCCAGGGGAGGAAAATGCCTTTCCCTGAGATCTCATGAGATTACAGATAAGATTTTCCAGCAATGCTCTGCTGATGTAACCTTCCCAGGGATGCAACACTTGGGCACAATTACATCATTTGTGCCAAAGTGGACCAGGAAGTGAAAGAGAAATTGTAAGTAAAAGTAAAATGTTTGTTTAGCTAATGAATGTAAGATAATATCATATCAGCATGCAGAGCTGTATGCTGATGTCATTTTTAGCCAGAGGAGGTAAAGGTCCGCTTTAAGGTTAATCCTACACTAATAATGAATTAATATGCACACAATGTAAAACACTATACCTTCCCTTTAGAACAAAATAAGTATTAAAACATAAAATATGTTGCACATATGTAATGGGGGGAATTTATCATAGCAATTGTGAGTGTTTGAACTCGCATATGGTCACATGGGATATATTTGCGCCAGATTTATGTTGCTAGTGTAATGTTTATAAATGAGATTAAATAGACTCCAGGAAAGAAGATGTGTAACTCCAGACAAATAGCTTAACTGTCACTTCTTGAAGAAGTGGTCATGGGCAGTGGCGTCACAAGGGGGGTGCAGCCCACACCCGGGTGAAACCATGGGGGGGGGGGGGGGGGGTGACACCAAAATGACTGGCAGACATTTTGGTGTCACCCCCTCTGAACAGTCAGGCACTCGTTAATGCACCGAGAGCCTGACATTTGCAGGAGAGAGAGGAGGGGACCCGGCAGCATACCTTATCCCACTGGCTGTGGCTGAACGTGCCCTCCTCCCTCTGCCGGCGTCAATCACCAAGATGGCCTCCGGCAGGTATCACCAGGATGACCGTGCATCCGCGATGACGACTCGGCGGGGTGTCTGGCGGTATCCGCTACGGGTGACACCCAGCCTCGGGACGCCCCTAGTCATGGGGACTTCTTAAGTTGTGATTCTTTTGTTAGGTGATGCTCCAGTTTCAGGCAGCCGCAGGACAAGTGCAGATGTAAACAGTTGCGAACTTTCGCAGAACATGCACAATCGGGAAAATAGTGCACATGTTAAAAAGGAGCTGCTAAACGGATCTGCACATTACAAAAAATGATCTAAGAGGTTAAAACACTCACAATTGCTTTGATAAATACATTTTTTTTGGGGGGGGCCCAGGTTTGAATTGATAATCAAATAATAGTTTTTAGCTCCATATACATACAGTATGACATCAACTGACATTCCCTTGTCAAGTCATAATGCCCTTACTGGACACTAAGCCATTCTTATTGCATGGCAAATTGCAGTTGATATTGCAAAGTGATATTGTTTTCTAGGAAATCAAAATGATAGGGTAGTAGTTTAAAATGTAACTACCTGCAAATAAAAAATTACCTATACGATGCAGTCTGTCACTAGTATTAACTTAGTGGTGTTGGGTATTATGTTGTTTTGATCAGTGTTTCTAAAATTTGACCACATCTCATGGACTTTGCATAGAACTACTTCTCTTGACTAGCAGGATTGTGGACGGTGTGCATGCATCACCTACCGTAGGTGTCTCACATACACATGGTGAAGGGCTCCAAAGATTATGACTCCAAAGATGTGGTGAAAAACAACTTTTTGTTAGATAGCGGCTCCCGGCCGCCCGGGAGAGAAACCCTTCCTCCCGGAAAGGTTTATCTGCTCGATTGAGCAGATAAACCTTTCCCTGCGATCGGTTTTTTTTCTTTTCTGACATCGGGAGCCGTGGCCCGTCGTCAGTCAGGAAAGAAAAAAAAAAAGGCATACGAATGCATACAGTAGCTGGATTCCTATTGGCTATTGCACTTTGCAAAAGCCAATAGCAAACTAGCTAATGCACCCGCCCACTGCTGCTGTCAATCAGCAGAGGGGGATCTGAATTTTTCTATCAGGTCCTCTTCTGGGGATTGAAAGCAGCAGAGGGCGGGTGCATTAGCTAGTTTGCTATTGGCTATTGCAAAGTGCAATAGCCAATAGGAATCCAGCTATGCATTCTTATGCCTTTTTTTTATTTTTCTGACGAATGCAACTGTCAGAATACTAAAAAAAAAAATCAGAAAAAAAAAACGTGCAGATAGCAAAGAAGCTATTGCTTCCTGTGCTATCTGCCATCATTTCAGGGGGGTGCTCTCTCCCAGCCCCCCCTAACCCCCCCTCCGCGGATGGGGGGAGGGGGAGGGCACCTCCCTGAAATGAGAGGGACACCTCCCTGAAATTGATTCTTTCAGGTTGGGATCCCTGGGAATGAAACCTCCATTTCTAGGTCCACATCTTACCTAGTAGCCAGATCTCATTATTATTTTCAGCTGTCCACAGGTCTTTACAAATGTGAGTTAACTGAGGCTGTCTCCCCCATGTTCTCTCTGGGAACCCTTTGCTGCGTGAAGAGGCTGAGTGCAAACAGAACCCTAAACGTTACAAGAGATGCCTGTTTGTTTTGGGGAAACTGTTATGGGGCATCCATCTCTTCTTATTCTCTATGTATGGACCCTGCACAGTACCCCTTCTCTTGTTCTGTATGCTGTAGTTCTCAGTATCTGCCATTATTTATTATGTATGGACTCAGCACAGTGCCCCTTCTCTTGTCCTGTATTCGGGGCATACTTTTCAGTATCTGTTCTTATTTTATATGTATGGACTGTGTGTAACTTTCAGTATCTGCTCTTGTTCTGTGTGTATGGACGCTTCACATTAGCACTACTCTTGTCCTATAATTAATTCTCATTATATGTTTTAATATGTCTGCATGGACACTGCCACTTTTCTGGCATTATGGTAGTGGTTGTGGCATCTGTTCTTGGCTTAGCACCCTGCACCACCTATGTCTACTCAAGTATGTTTTGTACTGTGCATATGAAGCCATGCCCCTTAAAAAAAACCCATTTGTTCATGTCCAGGTCCAGATTTGTAGACAGGCCACATAAGCCAGGGCCTGTGTGTGGCAAATTGCAAGCAGCAAGTGGACCTCCTTCTCTATTCGTTTTTGTTGTCAGATTTAAGTTTAAAATATAGCTGCAAGCAGCAATAAAGGTGGCCAAGCATTAGAACAGATTATAGCACATTAAGAAGATTTTGTAGTTAAAGAAATCAATAGCAAAGTTATGTATTCACAATAGACCTGTACAACTGCAAACATTTTCATGAATTGTAATATTTTTTTCCAAGTTTCAAAAATGGCCACCGACCCAGGTAACATTTGGAACCCATATTGTATTTGGCAGTTATGATTTTGAGTTATCATATGTTTAACAAGTTTAACATACTTCACTAGGGATAGAAATGCATGTTTATGCAATTTGCTGCAATGTTAAAAGTGATTCGCTTGTGACGGCCATATTGATTGTGGGATCTGACCTGTTTTTGTAACCCTGGTAGAAGTGGTCATCCTGGACATATGTGCAAAGTTTTGAATTATTCTGATAAATGGTTTCAGAGATTAAGTTGTTTGCAGAATATTGCACAATCCAATATGGCTGCCAAACCATGTGGTCAAATGACTTGTAATGAACATATATGACTGTAGAACTCAGCATATCCTCACATATCAATTTGTACCTCTGAGCTTTATATTGCAACAAGCTGTGCAGGGCACAGGGCTCTACCATTGTGCAAAGTTTCATGAGTTTTGGGCTATCAGTGTACTTATTACAAGCATTTGAAAAAAGCAGCTGAATAATAATAATAATATAGTATATAAATAATAAAGTAACTTTGTTGATTGGCCACCCAATTAAAAATAAAATTGGTAGTGACTCCATGCATGATACTGAAGTGATGTTTGGCCAGTTTTATAGGACACCAGGCTGGCTGTAATTTAGAAATTAATTATTTCCCAGAAAAATAAATCAATCAGATTTAGAGTTTCATATTTTACATAAAAATACTAGAAATATTGTTCTCACTTCATGCAGAATATTAAAGCAGTACTAGGCCTCAGACCACAATGGTAGTAATATAGAAATGTAATTCATAGTGTATTATTTGACAGAAAAAAAATTTCCCAGGTTTTGTGGATTTGGCATGGGATCCTGGAACTGGGAGATTTCAAAGAGAATTAGGAGGGATGAGCTCTTCAGTCCCGGGTCCGTGGCTTAGTAGGGACCAGCACCTAATGATTGCACACCTGTGCACAGCTCTTATGGAAAGGGTGCTGGCTGATGTTCAGGGCTCCACCTTTGAGACAGGAAAGCTCCACCCAGGAAAGGGTGCTGGTTGATGTTCAGGGCTCCACCTTTGAGACAGGAAAGCTCCACCCAGGAGTCAGAGTGGAGTCCAAAGAAGCAGGGTGCTGCGGATCGGAAAACCAAGTGTGCAGGTGAGCACACGACTGAGGCTGTCTGGAGGAACAGACAGTGGCCTGAGGTCTGAGGCCAGAGCAGCGGTGCTGCAAATGTAAAGCCAGGAGGCTGGATGGGGATGTGCTGCCAAGAAATGCTAAAGAACCCCTGCACCGGTGATTGCTTTGCTTTGTGAACTTTCGTTCAATAAAAGTAAGCAAGGAATCCCTTAAATGAAGATTTAAGCGAGTGGATGCGTCCTTACAGTGTTACCATTTGGAGCGAACCCCCACAATATACGATATATATATATATATATACACACACATCTTTTTATTTATCTATCTTTATAGATATACAATATAATTTTCTTCACTATAGAGCTCTGGGGGTGTATTTCTCCTCCCCAACATGGTGGCCCCTGGCTGGAGCCTCAGCACTGCACCGTTTGTTCTCTTGCATCTGGGAAATCTCTCCTATTACATGCAGTGCAATTTGTCCTCCCCAAAATGTCTGCCACCTGCTGGAGCCCTAGCAACAATCGGATTGGACTCTTGTGTATGGGATGTGTGGCAGGAAATGCTGGGTACACCGGGAGAGAAAGTCGTGTGAGGTGACTGTGGTGACATGATGGGGAGAGGGTGGAGGGGAAGCTTTATGGTAAATAAAAATGAGATTTATAATAGGAGAGAAGAAATATAAGCGCAGAGGAGGATGAGGGCCTTTGGATAATCATCCTGATAGGATAGTATTGTGTAGGATGGAGGAGATAATGGATGGATGGATGCATGCAGAGGTCAGGCTAGGGCCCAGCCAGATCTCTCTTTTTATTCAGTCTTTCTCTCCTCCATAATACAATCCTATCAGTATGATTGTGTCTGTGTCGTCTGTGTGTGTTTTTTCCTGCATCATATGCCACCAGTATATTTTCTGCAGAATATTCCACAAGTGTATTTTCTACATCATTTGCCACAAGTGTATTGTGGCCGCCTGTATCAGTAACTATCCTGGCTGTAATCTAGAAATTAATTTATTGTGCATTTTTTTTTCACAAAAAATAAAAAGATCAGCTTTTAGAGTATTTTTTTCACAGAAAAATGCCATAAATACTGTTCTCAGTTCATGCTGAATATTTAAGCAGTACTAGGCCTTAGACCACATTGATAGTCATTTAGAAATGTAATATATATAGTGTAGTATTTCACAGAAAAAAAATGTCCACTCCTTGCACAATACTGAAGTGATTTATAGTGTATTATTTCACATAAAATACCAGAAATATTGTTCTAATTTCATGCACCAGTTTCCCACCATTTTGTTTAACCAGTTGACATCCGCGGTGTTAAACCCTCTTCCCATCCAGGCCATTTTTCAGTATTCAGCGCTGCGGTACTTTGACCGACATTTATTCCGTCATGCAACGCTGTACTGAAATGAATTTTATACCTTTTTTTTTGAGGACAGATAATCGCGCGAGCAGAAAAAAAAATGCCGTCTGGCGACGGCAACCCGCCAATGCTGCAGTGCCGTCCGTCCGTTTTTTTAAAACGGGCGGATGGCAAGTGGTTAATATACTGCTCTGGGGGGAGCCCTTTGCCTCTTCACTGGCTACCAACTGCCCAATGAATAAAAGTAAAAATACTAACATACAAAACCAACCGCAACTCTGCACCTGTCTATCTCCAAACTCATCTCAAAGTATCACCCAAACCGCTCTCTCCGCTGCTCAAGACCTTCTGCTCTCCAGCTCTCAACACCTCATGCTCACCTCCAAGACTTCTTGAGAAATATTGTTCTCTCTAATATTTAAGCAGTACTAGGCCTCAGACCACACTAATACTAATCTAGTAACGTAATTTATAGTGTATTATTTCACATACAAAAATTGTAGTGACTCCATGCACAACAGTTAAGCAGTACAAGGCCTCACACCACACTGGTAGTAATCTATAAATTTAGATTGGATTATTTCACAGAAAAATTAAACAAGCAGATTTAGAGTGTAATATTTAACAGAAAAATAACAGAAATATTGTTCTAATTTCATGCACCATTTTCCTGCCATTTGTTTCACTATACAAATCTGGGGGCACCTTTTGTCTCAACTGCCCAACAAATAAAATTTAAAATACTAGCAAACATACAAAGCCACCACAACTCTGCCCCCAACTATATCTCTAACCACAAAACACCACCTCTCTGCTCCTCAAGACCTCCTGCTCACCAGCTCTCATCACCTCCGCCCATACTCACCTCCAGTGCTTATCCAAAGTGTCTCCCATCCTGTGGAACTTCTTACCCCAATCTGTCCACTTATCTTCTACTCTGTCCACCTTTAGCTGATCTCTCAAAACTCATCTCTTCAGGGAGGCCTATCCCACCTCCACATTACAGTCCTTTTACTTCTTACACGGACTCATTCTAAATAATTATTACCTTTTATATCACTTGCCCCTCTTACTAGATGGTAAGCTCTCATGGGCCAGGCTCTCCTAACCCTATTATACTGAAATTGTATAGTAACTGTACTGTCTCTCCCATTTTGTATTGTGTTGCGTAAACTGTTTGCACTCTATAAATCCTGTATAATAATAATAATAATAATAATAATACACAATATTTAAGCAGTACTAGGCCTCAGACCACATTAGTAGTAATCTAGACATTTATAGTGTATTATTTCAGAGAAAAAAATTGTAGTGACTCCATGCACGTTATTGAAGTGATGTTTGGCCAGTTTTATAAGAGACCAAGACTGTCTGTAATCTAGAAATGTATAGTGTATTATTTCACAGACATATATCTGAAATATTGTTCCCATTTCATGCACCATTTCCCGGCCATTTCTTCTCCATACATCTCTGGGGGAGCCTTTGTCTCTCCACTGGTTCCCGATTGCCCGAAGAATAAAATTCCCCATTAGACTTCCAGCTAATGGTATTTCTGAAAATCTTTCAGGACAGCAACCTGGGAGATTATTGTTTCCTTCTACAGGAAGCACAATTAAGAACAATTTGAAAACCTCTCCCACGTTCCTCAGTTGCGATTAGAATTCTTCTACCAGTGCACAAGGGAAGCCATAACTAATGAGATAAAATAACAGTTGCCCAGGTTGGGAAGTAGGATTGTTATCCTGGAAGATTCCCAGAAATACCGTTACAAGTAAGTCTAATGGGGAATTTCCCCTATCATGTTTCAGAACAGCAACCTAAGAGAATAAACACGTATCAGAACACAAGCCTACCTCATCAGGACTGAACTATTGCTTGTAGAACTTTTCTGCCAAAAGCCAGATCTTGCCGAGACAGGACTTCGACTCTGTAGTGCTTGATAGAAGTGTCTTGCCTAGACCAAACAGCTGCTCTGCAGATCTTTTCCACCGAAGCCCCAGCTTTTTTTGCACAAGAAGTCGGCAGCAATCTACTAGAATGCATCTTAACCAACACTGGCGAATCAGGGCCTTCTGATCTGTAAACACAAAGAATAGCAATAGAGGCCTGAAATTCTCTGTGGACACCAAAAAACAGAACAAAGAAATTTCTAGATTTTCTGAAAGATCAAGTAACTTCAAAATATCTAAGAAGGCAACACCTAACATCTATGGTAATCTTTTGGATCATCCCAAAATGAAGGCAAAATAATTTCCTGCATTCTGTGAAACTGAGAGGAAACCTTTGGCAGATGCCAAAGGTATTCCCTATCTGGAAATATAGTAAGATATGGATCCTTGATGGATAAAGCCTGCAGATCCTCTGCTCTCCTAGCTATAGTTGTGGCCTACAAAAAAAGCAATTTTTAAAGACAACCACTTAATGGAAACACTCTCAATGGGCTCAAAGGGAGGCTTAGCAAGCCCCCTCAAAACTAACGAAAGATCTCAAGGGAAAAGACCTTCGTGTGCATGGGAGAGGATTGCTCTGTAGCCAAGAGTAAGCGTTTCACCAACGGATCCTCCAATAACTTAATATCCAAAAAGACAGAAAGAGCAGACAAGTGCACCTTCAATGTTCTGAGGGACTGATTTTCTTATCAACACCCTCCTGGAGAAAATCCAAAATCACAGGAACCAAAAGGAGAAACATTCTTCTGTGTACAACAGGAAGAAGAAAAAAAATCTTCCAAACCTTGCTATACATTTTTCTTGTTACCATTTTTCTACTGGAAAGAAGCTTATCTATCACTCGATCTGAACATCCTTTCCCTTTAAGCAACCTCCTCTCCAGAGCCAGGCCCTCAATGAAAAGAAATCCGGATTCAGATGTAATACTGGCCCTTGACAAAGAAGATCCCTTCTTGACCGAAGAATCCAAAGGGGGCAAACTGCTTGAATCTGAAGCTCCGTGAATTAGACTGCAATATGACTGACTCAAATTTTGAAGGACTCAAAGAATTAGTACCAGATGAGGAAAGGCATACCCGAGACAGAAGTCCCTTTCATGTGTGAATGCATCTACCCCCTGGACCCCTTCTCTCTGCAGATAAAGAAGAAAGGCTCCACCTTCCAGTTTCCCTGTCTATCTTGCAAACAAAACTATCTAGGGCTTACCCCATGTCTCTACAATCTGTGCAAAAACTTCTGTATGGAGCTCCGATTCACTGTGATGAATGGGCCTTTGACTCAAAAAAATCTGCCATACCATTCAATGCTTCTCTTAAGTGGACTGCAGACAGAGAAGATATTTGATTCCGCCCAAAGGAGAATCTCTTGCACAACCTTCAACAGACTTGGCGACCTGGTACCTCCCTGATGATTCAGATAAGCTACCGTGGTAGCATTGTCTGAGAAGATCTGAACTTCCTGTCCTACTAGAACAAACTGAAAAGCTAACAATGCCTCCTGCATTGCTGATAACCACCGAAAGGAAGTGGAAACATAAGAACTGAAGGTGATTGCTTCTGTGAACCTTTTAAATGATCTGATCTGGGTTTCCTGCAGGAGGTGGAGCCTTTTCTAAAAAGCCATCCTGGAGGGGAAGGTGATGAGGAGGTGATTAGGATAAAGGAGTTATTCATACCTATGTTATGGGAACGCTTAACAGGGGCAGATCAGTTAAAGTCTGTAGTACGTTCCAGCTCTTCCTAACACTTTTTGCACAACACAGGTATTAATAAGACGGTTAGTGTATATGTAAACCCCTAACAATGAACTTCTTTTATTTGCTCCCTTTGATCTGGTAAAAGTCAACTGGGCAGGGCTGTCACCGGTCCATACAGTTTCAGTCCAGAAAAGGCACTGTTGTAAGTCCACAACAGCAAATGAGGGATGGAGGGCATTTCTGGCAGATGACGAGGTATTTTATTGTACTTGCTGGTCTTTAAGGGTAGAATATGGGAAACTGCATATTTTGCAGAGGTTCGGTGCATGTTTTTTTTTTTCCCCCCATAAACTTTTTATTCACATTTTCTGACGACATTTAATGAAAAGGTCAAGACAAGAGGGAGTACACAATCAGAGTCTAAACTGCAATGAGATATGAGATGTAAAACACAATCAAAGACAATGTGAAGGCGAGAAGAACATCCAAATCAACACAGATTGTATAAATGTTACTCAACAAAGACTTGGTTGCAGTAATTACACAAGAGCATCACAAATTAATATAGCTGCAAGCAGCAATGAAGGCGGCCAAGCATTAGAGCTGATTATAGCATATGAGAAGATATTGTAGTTAGAGAGATAAATAGCAAAGTTATGTATTCACAATAGACCTGTACAACCACAAACATTTTTATGAATTATCTTTTTTTTTTTCCTTCAAATTCAAAATGGCCACCAACCTTGGTGACATTTGGAACCCATATTGTTTTTGGCAATTTTGATTTTGAGTTATCATACAGTATGTCTAACATACTTGAATAGTGAGATGAAAGCACCTTTATCTAATTTGATTCAATGTTGATAGTGACTGGCCTGTGGCGGCAATATTGAATTTGGGATTGGACCTGTTTTTACAACCGTGGTAGAAGAGGTAGTCGTGGACATATGTGCAAAGTTTTGAATTATTCTGATAAAGGGTTTCAGAGATTAAGATGTTTGCAGAATATTGCACGATCCAAAATGGCTGCCAAACCATGTGGTCAAATGACTTGTAATGAACATATATGACTGTAGAGCTCAGCATATCCTCACATAGCAATTTGTATATCTGTAGCTTTAGGGGTTATGAAAAAAACAGATGTTTGAAAATTGTCCAAAATATATGTGCTAAAACCAAGATGGCTGCCGGAGCAAGCAACCTATGCCTTTTATGTTGCCAACGATTAAACACAGCACCGTTCTCTACCATGGTCCCAAATTTCATGATTTTTTTAAACGGTGTGGTTATAATTATCATTTGAAAAAAGAGCATCAATTGACTTGTAATGATCAGTTCTGAGTACAGATCACCACATGACTTTATACAGCAATTTGTACATCTGTAGTAGTTTGAGAAACAGACGTTTGAATAAGGAGCTGAATATTGTCACCTAAAACAAGATGGCTGCCAGGGAATGCGACCTACGACCTTTTTGATGCAAAAGATTAGGCATAGCATAGAGTTCTACCATTAGGCCAAGTTGCATGAGTTTTTGAGCAACAATGTGTTTATTGCAGTCTGGCATAATACGCCATAGCATTAATAACACTATCTAAATATTATTGGCTTGCAGTGGCCATATTGATGTTGGTATTGGTTTTGTTTTTGCAACCATGGTAGAAGAGGTCGCCCTGGACATATGTGCCAAGGTTTGAGTTATTGTGATAAATGGTTTCAGAGTTCAAGTTGTTTGCAGAATATTGCACAATCCAAAATGGCTGCCAAACCACGTGACCAATAGAGCTATAATGAACACATTAGATAACAGAGCACAGCATAACCTCACACAGCAATTTGTACATTTGTAGCTTTAGCGGTTCTGGAGATGCAGGTTCTGAATAGTTCACAAAAATCGTTGCAAAACCAAGATGGCTGCCACATCATGTGACCTATGACCTTTATATTGTAATAAGCTCTGCAGAGCACAGGGTTCTACCATTCTGCAAAGTTCCATGTGTTTTTGACTAACAATGCACTTGTTACAGGCATTTGAAAAAGTGGCGGAATAATAGTAATCTTAACACTATGTGTCCTTGCAACTTTGTTGCTTGGCCACCTAATAATAATCGGAACAATAACAATAGGTGTCCTTGCAACTTCGTTGCTTGGCCACCTAAAAATGTACCAGGTAAAACTGGCACTTTATTTAACTTAAAATTTGTATTAAAGAATACCAGAATGGAAAAATATACACCACCATTAATATCCAGAAACAAACAATATCTTCCGAACAAAATAATTCAAAACAATGTTATATGGCAATACCAAGAATACAATAAATGTTGAAGAGCTGTATAGTCCTATAAAGTATTGAGCAATACGGTAACAGGACATTCTATATTAGTAAATTTAGAAACAATAATCAGGAAAAAGAACGTCAAGGACATAAAAAGGAGAAACCTTTAACATGGGAATATAAATGCAAGTTGAGCATATGGAAAGGGGAATTACAAGAGGTATTACGGAAGAGATCTGGTGGGCGTCGCCAGTAAATGGGAGGAATAATAATGGTGAAAGAAATAAAGGGCACAGAGACCAACTAGGAAACAGGGGGTGAAAGAAGAGAGAAATAGCATGAAGGTTGTAAAGCTATACATGTGTTATGGGAATGGAGGTGGAAGAACTAAATCTTGGAATAAAATAAGAGTGGTGGCAAAAAATACGCAGCATACTTTCAGATGCATTCAGCTTGTGTTTGGCATCAGTTTTTATTCACTTCTATGTTTTACATGAGGTATACAAAGCTGTGTGCCCGCAAATATCTGCAATGATAAGTGATGCCATGGTAAAGATATGGACTGAACCAAAGGCCAAGCCTTACCAAATCTGATATGCTGAGAAAATGTGATTATACCACATAAACTGTGTGAAATCGATGACAACACTTTTTGATAATTGGGTATAGATTAATGGCTGGCCCACAGAGCAGGAAACTGCTAGCGTATGAATATGCATCTTGCAAGGAGATCGGATTATTGGCTTTCACATTATATCACTGATTCCTCATAGCCCTGTGGTGATTCATATCTGGATTAAGGGGATCAATAATGTTATTCATAGCAAACTTCCTGGCTGTGCAGTTTTCACTTGTGAGATGTTAGCATCTTAGCTAAAGTGACATTACAAGCAATCAAGGAAGAACACCACCAAGCTGTTATGATAATGTAACAATGTCATTTTTGCAAAACACTGTAATTTGTGAACAAGACGGTGTTTCTGGAGCGTCCATAACAGAAATACACATGCGGGCAAACAAAAAACTAGAGGAGGTGAGCGAGCATTCCTTCTTTTCAGCTGTAAGGTACTGGCTGTGGTCTGGTAGGATCTCAGCTACAGACAGTAATGCAACATGGAATAAGTACTAACAGGACTAAGTTGTGGCAATCAAAAGCAGTATTTTAATCCAAGTAAAGTAATTTAGCAACAATCTGATAACAGCAGTTAACATGCAGTGTTTGTAATCCAGGTAAAGTCACTTAGCAACAACCTGATAAGCAGGGAACATGCAGTGTTTGTAATCCAGGTAAAGTCACTTAGCAACAAGCTGATAAAGCAGGGAACATGCATTGTTTGTAATCCAGGTAAAGTCACATAGCAACAAGCTGATAAGCAGGTAACATGCAGTGTTTGTAATCCAGGTAAAGTCTATGAGCAGGTGGTAGTAATGGTTGAAACAACCAGCAATGATTAATGGAAATTCACCAGCTGGCCCCAGGACACAGTGAATTGAGGTAATGGTTACCTGCAGGTTAGAGACTGCTGTGGTAGGAATCAGCTGTCCCAAGTGGGTTGCAGGACATAGTCCTGAGACATAGTGTGGGGATTTAGGAGATCCAGACGAGGATGTCAGCACAGTAGGTCGGCGTCTTCCTCCTTGCACAGACACCGGCCCAACCAGGAGATTGAATCTGCAGACCAAATTCTGCAACTTGGTAGGCCCTCAGCTGCACTATACTGCCATGGAGATGATTAAAGAAACTTATCGCAGAATACTCATCAATACTTTCTTTCTGGGTCTCAACAACTAGACCCCACTAAAGTGAAACGCCATGCCTTAGATATGTCCCCACCCACTTTTACACAAATAAACACTTTCAAAGACCCTCAAACTGAATAATAGCTGCCATGATTGTCTAATAAAGAGTAAAGAACAAAAAACAAATTGCAGAGTGGGAAGCTCTTTGGTCGCTGCTCATCCTTGGAATGACAATGCCCTGCTCCTTCCAGTCAGATACATCTCCCATCTAAAGGTGCCCATACACTGTACGATTCTCGTACAGTGTATGGGCACCTGTGGAACGGGCCGGTGTGTGCACACTGCCCGTTCTGCATTGCGGTCATCGGAAGCCCGCGGGGCGGGCTTTCGATGATCGCAAGTACGATCTGCCCGTCCAAGGTGGGCAGATCGTACGAGCTTACAATAAGCATACGACCATCGCAAGACAAAAGTTTTGCGATGGTCATAAGGTGTATGGGCACCTTTAGACACAAATCAGGTAAAAAAAAAACCTCATTTTCTATTTCCTTAACCCTACAGCTGCCTGGAACGTCTCCAACCCTATCATGTGACCCCCCTGCACTTATATCTGTTGTTTTGATTGCTATGGGGCTATCTAGATAAGTAGAGGACATGTCTTCCTATGGTGACCCCTGTTCCAGTGACAGCTGGAGTCTCTCCTTATTTTGGAGAAATTTGCAGTTATTTGCTGCTATAAAGAACTCCATGAAACCTTTATCTTTTGCAGATGTTAGAGAAGTAAGTTTATTATCTTAGACACACTTATGTGGTGTTCTTCAGCCAAAAAAAACCTGCTGTACAGACGTGGCTTTTCCTGTTCTACGACCTCTAAATGACATCTTTCTGGTCCCTGTGACTTATGCTCAAATCAATGTTAAAGTTTTCTTGGACAGGATAGGTAAACATTTCGTAAACCTCTTAATGACTGAAGGTAAAACAAACCTTAATGCCTTAAAGTGACATTAAAGGATACATTTTCCCCCTCCCCCCCCATGTTAATGTCAGCACTTACCTTACATGATGTGTCTTAATCCGATCTTCTTCTTTCCTGATGTTTTCATCTGTCCCTCCAGCGGTGCGGCGGTTCTCCAATCCAGCGCTGACTCCTCTCTGCTAGCAGGCACTTCCGATCCAGCGGTGTCTGCATGCGGGTGCACGCGTCCATAGACTTATCTTGCGTCTCTGCTCGTCTCCCGGCCGAGAATCCGAACTGCGCATGCGCCCGCCCCAAGATGCTTTGCGGCCGCCGGAGCAGTTTAGTTTTCTCGGACGGGAGCACGCAGCCGAAACAAGGTAGGCGTTAAAGCGGGTTTAAAAAAACCAAAACATTTTTCCTATATCTCCCCACATAAACCCGGGTCTATTTACAAACAATTCATAGAACCATTTGCCCTGCGAATCTCTGTGAACATTTTGTTTTGTGTGAATAAAGACAAAAATTAACCTTCTTAGTATATTTTAATTTCAAGTCAAATGCAATGCTATGTAATACTGTATTAATGGCCACGGGAACTGGCCACTAGAACTCTATAGGAAATACTTATACAGCTCCAACTAGTGGTCATAATGTTGTATTACATTACATTCTACCTCAAAAGAAAATACAGTATATTAAAAACTTATTTTTTTGCCTCTATTCGCACAGAACGAACATTCACAGAGATTTACAGTGTGAATTGTTTATAAGTAGACCAATGACACTTAACAAAAAACTTGTTTATTTCCCTATGTAAAACACATTGACACTAAGGCCTCATTCACACACAACACAGCAAAATTGTAAAAAAATGCGTATATGCGCATATGTATGTGCGTAAATGCGTGAATTGGATGCAAGAATGCATAATTTTTCATAGAAACTTTAATGTACTGTACGTGTGTATATGCGCGCACATACGTGTATATGTGCACATGCGCGCAAAATACGCAGAAATTCCAAGCCTGGACGCATCTCGGTTCCATTTTGTCTTTGAGCATCGCTACGCAGCGCAAAAATACGGCTCCATATGTAGCTATGTTTATGGACCCATTTATTTGCATATGGAAAAAAACGCTGTGCGCATCTATGCACAGCGTATTATATGGCAGTGTGAATGAGGCCTTAAACTAACAATGACCCTAAGGCCGTGATCAAGCTATTTTTTTTTTTTTTTAACAACAGACATTTTTTTTCTTGTGGGGGGGGG
>NW_017306867.1:141280-167362 GCF_000935625.1 Nanorana parkeri | reverse complement strand
TACAATATATATTTTTGCTCCAGAAAGAGGAGGAACAGTGCAGAGGTGACTTTTGTTTACATTGATCACTGCAGTTGGCTATCAGAGTGATCACATGATTGGGAGCTGGTCCTCCCAGCTCCCGATTGTTTGTTTGAGACCAAAAGTGGGTCTCTGTGCCAGAGGCACGTGATCTAGGACACTCCTAGCACACACACTTGTTGAATATATCTGATGCCTTGGAAGAAAACCTACTTCTGTGATACTGCATATGTGAGTCTCCAGTGGGAACTGGTTAAAGTCATAGAAGAGACACTGAGCTAAATCTTTAAAGGAGAACTATGAGGTGAGTGCTTTTCACTCACCTCATAGTTCTAGCCGACCTGTGACAATGAGACTGTCACAGGTCGGCTTAGTAGATCGGGAGGTGAGCGAACATATACCGGCGTTCGCGCCCCTCTCGATCCTGTCACGGCTCTCTGCCGTGATAGGGGAGGGGCTGGATTCCCCCATCCCCGCTCCGATCTGCCAGCGCTCACTGGCGGAACCGACGCAGGAGGGGGCGGGTACAGCTGGCTCTGCCTTTAGATAGGCAGAGCCAGCTGTCAGTCACGCAGCTGGGCGGATCCCGGCACAATTGTCGGGATCCGCTTCAACTGTGGCTTCTCAGTATACCACGAGCTACAGCTCGCGGTATACTGAGCTTAGGGTAACGGGAGGACGCTAGTTTGTGTCCTCCCGTTACCCTAAGGAGAACTATGGGGAAAAGACTTAATCCCATAGTTCTCCTTTTAACTGTGTACCTTTCACTCGCCCCGTGTATATTATTGCTTATTGGTCTGGTCTCCCCTGGGACAGAATTAGGATGTTCATCAAAGTATCATTAAATCCATAAATATTCAAACTAAATGTAGCAGCATAACTAACATGCATGTTGGCTGGCTGTGTTCTTTCTTCCCCAGTAGTTATGTGTTATAAAAGGAAAAATAAATTATTTGTGGCCAAAAGAAAGAAAACTACAGTACAAGTGCAACTGATTTTGTGGTGCTAGAGGGAAAGCTCTACTAGTAGGCCTAGAATTAAACTCACACAAGCCGGGTTATTCAGCAAAGGGTGAAGGGTTTGTAGAAGGGAACAATCTAGGCCAAAATAGCTGATTTGGAACAATTCTCCAATTCAGCTCACTTTCCAGCTCAGCTATGTTGTCCTAGATTGTTCACTTCTCCGGCCTTCTCCAAATTCTTCACCCTTTTGTGAATAACCCTGTAGCTGTTTTTTTTTTAAGAAGTGAATTCCTGCAGCAAGAATATGTAGATTCTTGTGGCAGGGAACAAAGGTGGCTCTGGATAGTTGCTGCTGCTCAGCCTGCGCAAAGCAATGATAGTTGCGGCTGCTCAGCCTGCGCAAAGCAACGATAGTTGCGGCTGCTCAGCCTGCGCAAAGAAATGATACTTGCGGCTGCTCAGCCTGCGCAAAACAATGATAGTTGCAGCTGCTCAGCCTGCGCAAAGCAATGATAGTTGCAGCTGCTCAGCCTGCGCAAAGCAATAACTGTGGCGGCTCAGCCTGTGCAAAGCAATAATAGTTGCGGCTGCTCAGCCTGTGCAAAGCAATACTGGTCGTGGCCGCTCAGCCTGTGCAAAGCAATACTGGTTGTGGCCGCTCAGCCTGTGCAAAGCAATACTGGTTGTGGCCGCTCAGCCTGTGCAAAGCAATGATTATTATTATTATTATTATACAGGATTTATATAGCGCCAACAGTTTGCGCAGCGCTTTACAATATAAGGAAGAAATTACAATCACAATACAATTCAACACAAGATGGGAAGGAAGGCCCTGCCCCTGAGGGCTTACAATCTAACGGGTTCAATGATTGTTGCGACCGCTCTGCCTGTGCAAGCCAATGATAGCTGTGGCTGCTCAGCCTGTGCAAACCAATGATAGGTTGACAGCAGACGCAGCTGTCTGTCCATGTTTAGAGGAACAATTACCTTCAGTTAGAGACAGATGATTGCCCCTGGATGCAAGTTGCTTGTAAAATTCACAAAACACACAAAAAGCGCATGCTGCCTTGACATTCATTCTTAATGCCCCCTCAAATGCACCAAGCAAGAAATGTTTTTTTTTAAAGACACACGACAAATGCTCAAGAAACACGCAATTTAAAAATTGCTGAAGCTCAAAAAGGTGCATGAGCTTCCCTTTCCGCATTTGCCATGTGCAGTGCTGCTCTATGCGTGATGCACAACAAGCGTGCAAAAATATAATGCATAATGTTGTGCTTTGCTAGTGTAAATGGGGGCTTGAATATAACTATGCAGCCATGTGACTCCAGAAAGGTCTTTCTTGCTGCTTTTATAATCAGTTTTGTTGCCTCTATTTGTTAAACATCATTCCGCTGTTATTGAAAAATTGCATATTTAAGTTTTTATTATTATACAAACATAAAAGCAGAAATGAAAGCAACCATGTGATTACCTAGAGCCACCGAAAGACTGATAAAATCTAAATACAGGCAAATGATAGCAATAAACAAAGAATACATAGCAGGCACAATCTGGCCCGAGGGACTGATAAAATGAAATGGATGAGCAGCTGTCACATCCGTAAGATTCGATCCTCGACAAGACAAAACTTATTAATCTGTTTGAAAAATAATGGCTCATAAAAAGGAAAACACAAACAATAACCTCTCATAGACACTAGATGGCAGCAGTCCAAGAGTGGAGAATTATAAGGATGTTCCAGCATGTTGGGTGGGCAACAGCTAAGCTTGTTCTATAAAAACACAGACCTTCCAGACAGCTATATAATAGAAGTCACCAGCACTCGATGATATGTGCAAGAAGTAAAGCACTTTTTATTCAATCGTCACATGCGTCAAACAGCCAACGTTTCGGGGCCACGCAGGGTCCCTTCTTCTGGGCGACATAGTGACCTATTGGAATCCCCTGGATTCTCCATCGACATATCCGTGTATATCACTCGTGAATGGATGTATTTGTTGTGTGGGTCTAAACAGACGACAAGATCGATGAACCTAATAGGCGGTCCTTTGCTGGAGTGCTATAGTGGATGCCAGTGTATGAAATCGATAATACAAAATCACCTGTACTCCATACATGCCTTGAGTAAGAGGTTGGTGCTTGAAGTGACAACACGGATGGCGCCGTGTCAGATACCGTCCATAATAGAAGTCTAGGTATAGTATACATGCCTTGAGTAAGAGGTTGGTGCTTGAAGTGACAACACGGATGGCGCCGTGTCAGATACCGTCCATAATAGAAGTCTAGGTATAGTATACATGCCTTGAGTAAGAGGTTGGTGCTTGAAGTGACAACACGGATGGCGCCGTGTCAGATACAGTCCATAATAGAAGTCTAGGTATAGTATACATACCTTGAGTAAGAGGTTGGTGCTTGAAGTGACAACACGGATGTCGTCGTGTCAGATACAGTCCATAATAGAAGTCACCAGCACTCGATGTGCACGTAGTAAAGCACTTTTTATTCAATCATCACATGCGTCAAACAGCCAACGTTTCAGGGCCATGCAGGGTCCCTTCTTCTGGGCGACATAGTGGCCTAGTGATTTTGTATTATCGATTGCTTCCAGACAGTTAAACACAAACACAACAAAATCCATACAGGAGTTTTAACACCTTCCCTAGTCCACCGAAAACTAAAACAAAAGTTTTTTTTGCTACATTTTAAAGTACTTTATAATAAGATTTTACCAATTTGCATGCTTTGCTGTTCCATAGTTTTGTTATTGTATGAAATTGGGACAAATTTACATAAACTTTCAGGGGCTTGGTGCAATACTCTATCTTAGAGATAATCAGCCACGTGAGTAGTGCATTGATATTACTGGGGCAATAAGTCTGCAAACTCATAGACCAGGCATAGGCCACCATAGCACCCCAGCTGTTGTGGAACAGCCCATAAGGCATTGCAAAACTCTGCTGGCCACATGCATGACTCCCAGTTCCAGAGGAATAATGGGATTTGTGGTTTTACCACAGCGGGAGTGCCAAGGTTGCCCAGCCCTGCTATAGACTCATGTGGTGAGAAGGAGACGTATAGCTCAACCATTGTGTCACACTCCAAAACTCCATCTAGTGGCCATAATGTGGTATTTTCCTGATTCGCTCTGTTTCTGTGTCCCATTCTCACAACAGATGGTTTATTTACATAGAATGAATGTTCATGCGATTTTGCTGGACAACAGCTATACACATTGTTTTATCAATAGACCTCATCGTGCACTTTTTGGAGAATCTGAACTCCTTTAATGCTGTCCCACTATTACTTTTAAATAGGATGCTATAGAAGGCTATGCACTGCACACAAATTTGAGATGCTGCAATGACTGTTTCCTTTGTCTTCTTTATACGTAGTAATGTACAGTATACCAATACAGAAGATTTGTAATCATTGCTCCCCTACAGCAAATATACTTATTACTTGTGTAGCAAAAACCTATAATTACAAACCAGTGAAAGATATAAATCAGGAGATAGCATGTGCCTGTAAGGTTACTGTACATGTGGAATGTTATTACCATTTTTCATGACAAGCACCATATTGTTTCCATTGCATTCCTCCTTTAATTATTTCACTTCATTTCATTTTAATTTAGTTTAATCATACTTAAATCTCAGATTAGGAACAATGTTCCACGGCTTGTTTCACTCATTTAGTTTTGTGTCCGTTGACTAAAATGCAATCTATATAATCTAGAGATTGTATATAAAATGTCGCTGTGAGCTGTCAATTCTCAAAGGTTATAACTAAGATATTCCATTGACTTTCTTCCTATTATGTTTTTGTTACAGAGCTAAATGAAAATGGTCTCAGCTGACTGGCAGTAGGGTTGCCTGCTGTCCCCTATTAGAAAGGACATCCCTCATCTTTAGTAAAATAATGTAACACATTTTCCTTACTGGAGGGTTGGATTCTTTCAGTCGTTGGGTTGGAGGACAATGTTTGAAAGTGTACCTGATCTGTATTACTGTTAAGTGGAAACTATAGGAATATCACAGCCAGAATTATGTAACATGTTTAAAGCTTGTGTAACAAATGTGAAGTGCATTTCTCTTTATGGGAAATTGAAATGCTTTGAGTTCCTTGTGAGCTGCTTCTGGCAATTTCTGCACTTTTATGAGTTGCTTTTTTCCCATTTACTGTTATGGGGAGAAAAGCAGTTGTAAGACAAATAAATATCCTTGTACACAAGCCCTTAGCATCCTAGAGCATGGCTAAGTTGCTGTTCCTGTAGAAAAGTAAAAGAGGTGACAGAGCCTCTTTGTAGATGCAGTGATGGTCAGGTATTGAAGCGCTTCCGCTATTCCACAGGAATCCATCCTGGTATATGGATTGGTGGCTTGAGGCTCAATTGTAGGAGCTTGGGTTGCAACTGGAGTGGGGAAATGGGAAAACCTAGGTGTCATGAAAGAGAGCACACATGGGGTCAGAAAGTGGTGAGGATGCCTGGCTCTGCTTTGGAGGGAACATCAGAAACTCTGTGTCTGTGAAGATTCTCATTCATCCAGGTCATGGTATATTTGTAAAAAAATAAGTCAAGGCAACTAGACTTTCTGTATTTTTCTTGAAGACGTTTCACTGGTCATCCAACTTGACCAGTGAAGGGGTTAAGAAAAATACAGCAAGTCCAGTTGCCTTGACTTATTTTTTACAGATATCAGAAGCTCTGGTTTGGTGCGTTACAGAGGTGACTAGGAGACAAAATATGGTAGTCTGTGAACAACGCATGAGTGCAGCACTTGCTCCAAGGAGGTTGAGTAAAACTCCAGTTTAAATAGTTTTGAGGACACATTCCAGCAACCATTGACTCCTGCAAGTGGCAAGACGGACAAAGTATTAGAGAGTGTGCTCACTAGGTTGTGACATTGTGGGTAGCACCCTGGTCTGTGCCATTGCCCTTGCCAAGTGATCCTGTTAGTCATAGTTCACATGATGTGAACTCTGCACATGCTGAGTCTCATAGTTGATTTGGTCCAGTCACAGCTATATCGATGATGCATACAGCGGAAGTGCACTGCTGTATTCCCTTTGTAAGAGCAGACCTAATGAGTCCCACTTAGTGGCCCACATGGCACTTGCTCCACTTCCCACTTTCTAGTCTTCCTCTGCTTGTTCTATCCTAAGCCTTCAGGCCTGAAATAATGAAATACATTGAGTGCAGAGTCTAAGCAAAATCCTACACAACTTTACACACAGCCATTCCCCATGTGACTGCACTTGGTGCCTGGGTACCAGAGGCTTTGCTAAGGTTTTAAAGAGATATTAAAGTCAAAAGGTTTTTAAGCGATTTCAAATGCTGATGAAATCACTTACAAAGCATGCTAAAGAATGTCTTGAAAACACATTTGACACAGTGCTCTCAGTCCTTATGACTGGAATTATTGGCCTGAGGGACAAACATAGCCAACTAGCCCTTTCACAGCAGATTCAACCTTCATGCAGGTTTATCCACTCCAAACTTCCCATTTCTAAACAGCCCATTGTAGTTTTTTTGCTTTGGGTGCTGTCATTTTCTCTAATGATAGTATGCTGTGAGCACACTTTCAGTTAGTTTACGTCAGTATACAAGACATTTTCAATGATCTGGTTGCATGTCTGTGTCTCATTATTTATAGGCCACAAGTAATTCTATTATTCAGGGTGGGGTGGAGCACTAAATAAGCAAAAGCAAAAATACATATAAAGGTACTACAAACCAGAAACCACCATAATAATTAAATTGATAAAGAATTAACCTATACAAAACGTGTCCAATAATGACACCTGAATGTTATAAAAATATTGTAGAAATCCAAAAGGCCTTTTTGTAAAAATACCATATGACTAACTTCTACTAAAAAGAAGTAATGATAAAAGGATGTAATAAATGTATTGGCCTCATAGTCTCCCAACATAGACCCCATTTATGATAAATATTCTTTTATGTATATCCACCATGTTTCCACCATGATTGTGTCTTATCCATCTCTATTGATAGTGCTCTCATATCCATGGTACACCACATTCTATATGTCAAACAACCCCCCCCCCCAAAAAAAAAATATATTTATACTTTCATAAAAAGGTATTATACATTTTTATAAAGTAAGATAGACAGAAAAAAATGTTCTCTTATTTTTATTATTTCATATTTATTATTTCATATTTAATCTTTTTTACCTATAGTTTTACTTTAGGCTCTGGAAGGAGTAAGATGCGTCAGGAGAGGGTGTTAGTTTAAGAAGAAATCCCTAACGCCAAGAGCTTTATTCTTTCCATTCCTGATTTTGGAGTTTTTGGACTTGGTAAGCCAAAATGGTAGCTCAAAATAGTCCAGCAGCCTCAAGCAAAGGAGACTGATGACTGGTGGGACACCCACTAAGCAATCACCATGAGTGCACATCATTAAAGAATTTCCAAATATTTTTATGAAAGTAGCAACTCACTTTACCATATGGGCTTTTTCAATAAAATAGAACTAAAGCCAAACCTTTTTTTTTTTGGCTATAGTTCTTTGGCTCACAGGAGTATTACTAACATACTCCAGTGACCCAAAGTCAGCATATAGCGGACTACTGCCCCTATATGCTGACAGTGCAGAGCCGCTACAGGCAGGAAGGATCTTCCCTGATTGACAGCTGGCTCTGCCTCTCTAGAGTTACAGTCAGCTAGGCCCGCCCTGTCCCCGTCCATATCTCCGATGAGTGCCAGAGGAACAGAGGGGAGGGGCGAATCCCTGCGGGAATCAGTGTATAGCAGTCACTGCCCTCTGCAGGGAGAAGACCATGAGCTGAGTGATCAGTGGTTCGTGATTACTCAGCTCTTGATCTATAGGGCCGGCATGTGACAGTTGCAGTGTCACACGCCAGTTCTAAGTATTAGGAACAGTATATTTTACTCTCCCAATACTTCTTTAAATCACTCATAACACACTGACAATGTACAAAGGGCAATAATCATTCACAGCCAATCACATCTCTTTACTCTAGTCATCAAATTGGTAAAAAAATGTTTTTTATTGGATTTGCTTCTAGTTCCTACACTCTATACCGTCTTATTGGATACACTCTGTTGTGTCTAATTGTTCCTCTAGCCAGCATGCATCTGTTTTTGAAGCAGCTCAAGTCAATGGAACAATGTATCCCATGGCACTTGTATGAATTGTAGTCACACAGTAACCATTTTATTGATGAGGAATGGGTGCAATGTCAGTTTAATATTAGATCCATGAATTATGCATGTTCCGTATCATCTTGGCTGGTCCTCTGGTCCAGGGAATATAGTTCTATTGCTGTAATTAAAAGGATATTGTCTAAGAATAATGAGGTAGAATTGTATATGGATGATACAAGAATGTCACTGGCAGGTTTGTTTTGCTCTTATTGCAACTATGCAATTATTATAAAATAACCAAATATAGCCTACTGAGTGTATATTTCTGAACATACTTTAAAGGGGCCATTCACCACATAGTAATAGTTAATTTATGGGTGGACACTTGTGGGCTAATTCAGCCAATTTAATTTTTTTTCTCTCCTATGGGCCATAGTAGCAAGTTGTTAACTATGCTTTTGCATGTTTGGAGTCTCATTGCTCTTGCTGTAAAGGGTTTTTTTTTTTGAATTTTTGCTGCCGCATATATATATATATACAGTACCGGTATATACACAATAGTGTGCACTGCACTCAGTTAAGCATAAAATAAACTGCCCGAGCGCACTCTAGCCAATGAGGTATAGACTAGAGCTGAACCGAAAGGATACCAAAATGGAAAAAAAGTGTCAGGCCGAAACTGAAACCAAAAAAATTTTTTTTTCTAACCTTTTCATTTAAAAAAAAAATATTTATTTGTTATAAATTTTTTTAATTTTTTTGATATTTTTATTTATTTCGTGGTCTCTATAGAAATATTGGGGGTTTAAACAGACCCCTAATATATCCCCTTTAAAAAAGAAAAAGGGATTGAGAACACAATCTCTTTTTCTGCAGCCCCTGTTATAAATGAACAGGAAGCCTCTATACTGAGTGTTCCTGTTCATTCAGAATTTGTGGAGATAGTATGTTTACTATAACTACAATCATGAATGAACAGGAGGTGATGTAGAGCACTTCCCATTCATTCATAATTGGGGACACAGTAAACATACTCTGTCCTCGATTATTTACAAACAATCGGCGATCACTGAGTGTCTGTACCCGCTCTTCATCCTGGATCGGCTGTCACAGGAGACTGAGCGAGTGTTGCGGGGAGGAGAGCTCAATCTGCTCTGACAGCTGACTCCTCCCCCGCACCGTTGGCCTGGGCTCCTGCGACGGCTGTCTCCGCCCCCACACCGCGGCTCTCCTGATCTGTCCGGAGGCTGAGCGGGACGGTGCGGGAGCAGAGCT
This sequence comes from Nanorana parkeri, assembly GCF_000935625.1. Lineage (NCBI taxonomy): Eukaryota > Metazoa > Chordata > Amphibia > Anura > Dicroglossidae > Nanorana > Nanorana parkeri. The sequence goes on along the minus strand of NW_017306867.1, from coordinate 157,970 downwards.
CAGCCTCCTGTGACAGATCAGGAAAACGGTGTGGGGGTGGAGACAGATATCAGCTGAACAACACTGCCGATTTCCTAGTCTGTCACAGGAGGCTGAGAGGTGCAGGATGAGAGAGGCCGGTCCAGCAGGAAGGAGAGAAAGCAGGGATGCTCCGCAATTTCCGGCCAATATGTTTCGGCGGCCGAAATCTCAGTGCATCCTTAGTATAGACAGTAGAGGAGAAGAAGCATTCACTGGGTCTTGTGATGAGATAGCATGGATACATTATTGGGCTGGTCGACATTTCGACAAGGCACTGCTTGTCTTTCTCAAAAAATATAATGTATACAGGTGAAACTCGAATAATTAGAATATCGTGCAAAGTTCATTTATTTCACTAATGCAACTTAAAAGGTGAAACTAATATATGAGATAGACTCATTACATGCAAAGCAAGATAATTCAAGCCGTGATGTGTCATAATTGTGATGATTATGGCTTACAGCTCATGAAAACCCCAAGAACCCCAAATCCACAACCTCAAAAAAGTAGATTATTACATGCAATCAATACAACAAGGATTGTACATAGAACAATATCGGACCTCTGAAAAGTACAAGCATGCATATGTACTCAGTACTTGGTTTGGGCCCCTTTTGCAGCACTTACTGCAATTACTTTTGCACGATATTCTAATTATTCGAGTTTCACCTGTATATGAGAAAATGGTGTGTAAAATTAGGTGATCTGATTTGTACAAACCAGGATTCCACCCAGGTCGCCATAATTTGCACAGTGTGTATCACTGTGAATGTTTTTGGTGGGTTGATAAAAAGTCTGCACCATTTTTATGGGTGCAGACATTCTTATGTGTGAATTCGATGCTGGAGATTTACCTTCTCTATTCGTTCTGGAAACCATTGTCAAAAAATAAGGGCAAATCTGAAAAGTATTGTCACCAAGAGGTGAGGGGAAATCGTCCATTGAGTAACCTGGTCTGTGACAACTGCCTAAGAGGGGTCTTCCATGCACGTTGGAGACATTTCCTTTCACTTCCTGTTGGGTCCCACTCCCTATGACATAAAAGTTAGGTTAAATCTCCCCATTGTAAAACAGAGAGCAAAAAAGTAAAAAACAAAACAGAACTGACAAGGGTTTTAAGCCTTCTCTACAGAATACAGAGCTGAAAAAAAGTGTTGGCCATAGATGTAATTTAAATATCCAATCAGCAGCCTGGAGGATGGGAAGTGACAAGGGAAGCAGAACTAATGCAACCATTTTCAGTAGTCTTTAGATTGGTAAGTACCATTACAATGAATTCCAGATGGGCAATGGAGCTGTTCAAATGGAGAATGTTTGCGACTATGAGAATAAAATGAGAACTATAGCGGGGGAATATATAGTGGGGTGTATACTGTACAACAGAGATCCCGATATCTTGCCTGAAGTTCTGCTAAAACAATGCTGTAACAAACATTATAGCAATCACGTCTGCACCATCTGAATATATTAATATGTTCTCCGTGATTTCAGCAGCTGTTCTGTTGGTAATGCACCAAGTCTCTTTCTGCGTTAATTGGAGCTGCTGTACTATTTATTTTTCTGTTGCAGTTGGCAGCACGTCTTCTTCACACCCCAGTTTACTATATTTGAGTGACATTCTAGACAGAACACATCACAAGTAGTGACCTTTATCATTTATTCATTAGCAATTAGGTCAATTGCCATTAACGACAGCTATACCAATAACACAGAAAGATCCAGCTTAAGTGGCGTACTACATTAATGCCCCGCTTGTAATTAAATTCCCCTGTCGCAGAAGAGTGCTTTGGTCACAGTTACATCTAAATGTAAATCGGTTTCCAAGATCATTGTAGAAATGGAAAATATTGAAAGAGGAATAGTGAGAGGAAAAGATTGTTTTAACGGGGGACCTGTTATATCATTACTTACCTGGACTGCATGCATGTGCTGGATGGTCCCTGGACATCTTTCTACTTGTTGTTGTAGAATGCTCTGTCATTTGTGCAGTGTTCTCTCCAGGAGTAAAAAAAACAGTTCCGTCCTCATGGTCATCACACTCACCAGGCTACCTTGAGAGCCTGGGACCATACCACAGTGATTCAGGATGGAGAGTGGTGGAGGTCTCCGGTTCACTGATCTCTGCTGTATTGAATGAACTTGCAAGGGCTCAGCTCTGAGCACTTCTGGGTTCAAAGCTTCAGAATCTTGGGGCAGTGGGTGGGTAAACTGCAGATCAAAGACTCTGCATCCTTGAGCTGTTTGAGCTGGAGGTAGAGGAGGTTTGAAATGTCTAATAGATCCCTGATGTCTCCATATCATTAGAAGCGGTCACTAACGTAATACTATCACATAAGTGGAATGCCATCATATGTGAGTTTCAGTCTAGACCAGCTGGTTTTGGGTCATATGAGTCTTAGTCCATCCCCCGGTGTGGTATAAAGAGAAAACAACTCTTGCTTCTACTTCTGGAGGATTCTACCACCAAAAATGAATTAGCAGGAAAGCACGTGTGCCAACTCTCAGATGCAATCCCTGCTGGAGTTATGGAATGCAACTTCATATTGTTCACTTAGAAGTTCCTATGTCCAAGTAGAGATTATGGTATCATAATTATCCATTTCCCTACCACACATATTTCCCTTGACATTGTCCACAAAACTCAACACCTCTTTACCTTGTGTCTGTGTAGCTTCTCTCCCAGCTACCCGCTATGTTCTCTGCCAGCATCTACTTTATAGGGCTGATTTATAGTGGCAAGAGGATACCACTATCTGCTCCCTGCAGGATGCTGCAGTAAACCCTCCAAACTGTGCTTGCATTGAATGTTTCATTTATATAATGCAGAATCCAGTGTGAAATCTGCAGGGTTCTTTGAACATAATGCTGCAGAGAACACCCTGAGATAGGAGGAAAACCCAGGCACGTGACCTGACAAAGTTATATTGCTGGTTTTACTCCTTATTCACGTTTCCCCATTCAATAAAACAAGTGGGGTTTTGCTTGGTTTAGTTTTCCAAAGCTAGAAAAGTGGAAAACACATTTGTAAAGCACGCAGCAGTGTTTTATAACTGCCAGGAGATGTTTTTATTGAAAACAGCAATACAGTAGTGGTAAGACCATAGCGCGGCTTTAGAAAATCAGCCTCTATGTTCTCCGCAGCTCTGTCTACAGTCGCTTCTGTTCACAATGCTCTTTACCCCGTTCTCTTCAAATCACTGCTGCATGTAGTAAAATATGGTATCCTATCCCTTGTGCTTTTCATGGCACCTCATTTATGGGACCCCTGGCTGCTGCATTTTCAATTCCTTGTGTTCCAGTGTGTTTCATCATTTCTGTGCTCTCCATTCCTCACATGGCTTTCTTTGGTCTTGCCTGTACCACAGCGGAGAAAAATTCATAAGCTGGGACCGGAGGGAGCTCGTGTACCGATCGCTTGTATGGTAAGAGGCATCGCTGCCTGTTTTTAAATTTCGTCCGTTTCCCGCTCGCGCGAGCCCAGTGGCGCGTGTGAGGGGGCGTGTCTGAGCGGACGTCTAAAGACGCCCGCTCAGATCTAGAGAGCTCCGGGTCGGCCGTTTTTTTACTACGGCCGGCCCGGAGGTGGTTAATTGCCACCTGACATTTGTTATTATATAACAGAAGCCCTTCATATGCTAAGCCATGCCCCTTACCACTAACCCTGATCCTTTTGGATAAATCCTACCCTTTGTTGGAATTGTGTATAAACATTTGCACCAGAACCAGGAGGCCGTAATGACTGTCCATAAATGACCCCTACAATCAACTCCCTTTCTACTTTTCTCTTCACCCATCAGTTACAAACAACCAGTTCCCCCTGGGCATTATCTCCCAGCTGAATACTCTTTCAACACTCTTTCTGTCATCTTGTCCCTTGTCCATGAATGTTTCATACTCCTACCTTTCCATGTTACTTCTCACAGGATAATGCAATGTCGATATGCTGAGAAACAAAATTCCTTAAATGGCCAAAGGGACTTCAAGGCCCAGCGGTCTCACAAAGCGTTCCCTACAAATCAGTAGCCACAAAGAAAGGAGCTTGAATCTCTCATAGATAAGAGAGCGGCATCAAGGGCAACTCCACCAAAGCAGGTCCGCACCATTTTTGCTTGGTAGTCCTAACACATTTTTTGTCGTCGGGGCGATAGCACTACTTCGTTATAGACACAGTGAGTAAAAATTGTCACCCTAGGACAGGAAGTGTGTTACTGGCAGGATCACAACGTGAAAATAAAGGGAAAAAAAAAACATAAGTAATGAAGACTAACAGGAAGCTGTAATATATTACATTTGTGTTCTTGGGTTTAAATACACTTTCATTTGTGTTCTCCCAAAGTGTCTAATAGTATGAGCACATACAAAGGCAAATCTTCTATTAAAGGAGAACTATGAGATGAGTGATTTCCACTCACCTCATAGTTCTAGCCGACCTGTGACAATAAGACTGTCACAGGTCGGCTCAGTAGATCGGGAGGTGAGCGAACAGATACCGGGTTCGCTCACCTCTCGATCCTGTCACGGCTCTCTGCCGTGACAGGGTGAGGGGCTGGATTACCCTCTCCCCACTCCGATCTGCCAGCGCTGACTAGCAGAACGGACAGGGGAGGGGCGGGTACAGCTGGCTCTGCCTCTAGATAGGCAGAGCCAGCTGTCACTCACGCAGCTGGGCGGATCCCGACGTCCAGGTCGGGATCCGCGGCGGCTGCGGCGTCTCAGTATACCGCAAGCTGTAGCTCGCTGTATACTGAGCTTAGGGTAACGGGAGGACGCTAGTTTGTGTCCTCCCGTTACCCTAAGGAGAACTATGGGGAAAAACACTGACCCCATAGTTCTCCTTTTAATGTGAGCAGTACATCCTATATATCAGATTTTATATTAGAATACCATATTACAGGCGGATCCCCTGCAGATGAACTAAGATTACAAATGTGTATAATGTAAAAGTGAAAGATCTGGAGTCAGAGGGGTTCAGGAACAAATAGAGACAGTTTCCTGAAATAATAAGCTGTGTAGTATTAACATTTCAATACATTAAAGTAAAATTTGCAGACTTTCTTCATAGTTTCTTTGGATCCAGGCAGATTGTAAGCCATACTTTGAATACCTGGTAAAAAGACCCCTGAGAATGCCTGTGACAAAAGCAAGTGGCATCTGCTTCTCCAAGACGGCTGACATTGTCTGTCCCTTCTAATTAAAGTGCCTATTGTCACAGCTTCCCGTGACACTGGGGTACACTCATTCAAACATCTGTTGCTTAGAAGTGGAATGTACTCCCACCTGGAGCTATGTGCACATATTACACAATTATAATGCACTCCTAGCTAACCTGTGATTCTGCACAAACCATGACAGCTTGATAAATGTTAAAGAATTTATCTGCAGAGAGTTACTAAATGGGGGGACAAACACTGCAACTTAGAGGCTTTAAAACAATGTTCTTTTTAATAAAAACTAACACCAAAGTGAACCAAACAAATGTGAACACACAAAAAAGGTGCACTGGGGTTTGTTGACTGGTCCATCTCCTGAAGACATAAGGCCTTTCTCTGACCCCCTGGGCTGACAGAAGCAGAGCAATCTAGTCCACCTAGCCAAATCCAGGTGCACTCCTCTCCGCATGACCACCCGAAAACGACCAATGAGTTAGGGGCTCTCCCAAAGAGAGACACCCGGTTCCGGGGAAGAAGGAACCTGATGGCCACACATGCTTCTCCTAGACTTCAGTGCCAAAGGGCAATACAATGGCTAGGCCTTGCGGCCCGGTATAAACGTTTTTTAGCTATAAGGCTTAGCTCAAGAGGCGTTGTGCAGAAAAATGCAAGAGGTGTCTTGGTCTAATGTTCTTTCACACAGTAGGATCCCAAATTTATAGTGCTACTCAGGCACCTCCAGGGCGCCACAACTGGGGGGCGCTAGACACCACCAGCTCTCTGTCTTTCCAGCCCATGGCCAGACCAGATTGACCCGTTCAAATCAGGAGGCACTGGGACAATGCACATTAGTAACATCACTACAGGGCCAAAGGTTTGTAGATATCTGACCATCACAGCAAGGAGAACAGGGATCAGCAAAGGAATCTTGTGAGACTAACAGTCAGAGGCAGCAGTGCCTTGGATGATCTGAGGTAGAGTGCTGTAGACACAGTAGTAGTGCCTAGGTACTGTATATACACAAACCAGGAATTACACTGCTAGTTTTTCAGGAAGAATTCAGGACAAAAGTCAGATATTTTTCAGGGTACCAATCAGGGAAAATTAACATATCTACATGTTCCTAAAAGATAGCAAATTTACTTTTTGAGTTCAGGTCCACTTTACAAACAACAACACACAAAGCCATACAAATAAAGCTTTAGTTCAGGTATTTACTTCAGAATTGTTTTATTAATTTAACCGGTGTAATTACTAAAATATTGTGGAAATATTGAGACTATTTCTTTATTTCTTACATGCTTGCCGGTGATTAAATATAGCGGACGACCGTTGCTAGAGCAGTGCAGGCAAAAAACCAGGCAAATTCTGTATATCGTCTGATTACTCTAAAGCGTGTGTATTTATAAATGCATATGATTTATAATGCATAAATATGTATGTCTTTCTATTCAAATCCTCGCTTTTATTTAGTAAAGCTAAAAATGTATATGGCACGGAGTCTTATCAGTAGCAGAGTATTGTACCATGGTAGCCATCCATATATTTTTTTACATATATCAACTGCTAGCAGACAGTAGGTATAGGCAAAAACATTAACAGGGTTATTCACAAAGCTGCTGAAGGCAGTCGAATGAATAACTGAGCCGAAGGGAACAGAGCCAAACGACGCTCGGCTATTCACTTCGGCTCAGTATGGCTGATTTCAGCCGTACATCGGCTGCCTTCAGTCAGCCAAATATGCTCTCCCCAGGTCCTTTGAGGATGCTGATTTGTCATTACAATTGGGTGGAGCGAGCCATGAGATTGCGGCTGGCTCCGCCCAGCTGTCATTTGCAGGGAGAATGGCTGGCTCTTCGGCAGGCCGTTCTCCCCACTGCAGCTGTCACTTCGGCTGAGCCGCTCGGCTGCCTTCGTGTTGCTGTACGGGCTATTGTTAATAGCCCGTACAGAAGCCCATTGGTTCCACTGAACCGAAGGGCAGAGGCGGCCGAAGAGAGCCGAAGGATCAGCCGAAGTTACGTTTGGATCCTTCGGCTCTTTAGTGAATAACCCCCTAAAAAATAAAAAAAAATTACGAAAGAGGTAAAAACGTACCTGTGTCTCCGCCACTCGCTTGTGGCTGTAGAAATTAGCTTCTCGTGCAGCAGTGCAGGTGGATGTGTGCGGGCGCATGTGCAGTGGATATCACCGGCGGGGAGAGCAGGAGAGCTACAGTGAAAGTCAATGCACGTAGCTGTGAGCATGCACATCGGACAGACTACGTGGGACAGGAAGAGACAGCAGTCTGCACTGGATCACAGACCGGCACCAGTGCTGGAGGGACTGCTGAAAACTACTTGAAAGAAGATGACTGCAAGGGTTAACTGCTCGTTTTTGTGTAAGGACTAAAATAAAAAATCATTATTTCAAACATTACACATTGAAACCTTAAAAGGTTTCCCTCTGGTCCAAAAAAAAAAGAAACTCCCCTCTAGGCTGTTGTTCATGACATCCCGAGCTCAGACTGTGAACTGGATGACGCTGGCGGTCATTCAGCCTGGAAAACTGGTGGCATCTAGTGACAGAAAGGGGTTACTGCGAGTGAAGCTACAGCTTCACAAAGAATATTATTTTTCTTTAACAGTTTTTATTTTTTAATACAAAACTGGATGTCTGCTTTAAAATGTCAAACTTTTTAAAGTCTTGGGTAGAGTGATGTATCATTACATTTTTTGTTTTGTCTCAGAATGACATCCCTCTTTCCTGCAGTCACGAGGTTGACAGGGAATCAGTATGAGCTGAGGAAAACCAGGGAGTGTTGTTGTGTACTTCGGGTGAAGCCAACATAAGATGTAAGCATTTACGCTCATGCTACATGTATTGGCTTTGCTGCAAAGCTTTTATTACATGACAAGGTCTCTTTAAAGGAAAGCACCTGTACATATTAAGGACATTTTCATTTAGGTAGCTGTGACAGTGATGCGTGTCAGTAAAGTATTACTAGTGGGTGATGACATGAACATGCAGAGTTTCTGGATCTTGGATCCATCTGATGCAATCCTGCCACCCTGTGCTGTTACAGGTTGTACACAGCTGTCTGCCTTGAGGTGCCACCAGGGTATTCGACATGCAGATGGGGAGCACAGCTTCATTAGCAGGTTAGTGCAGCCAGCAACATTTTATCTGCAATAATTGCTGTTCTCACATGTACGATTCCTAGAAGCGAGTGAAATTAACCTTGAAACATGCGTGGTTCTCTCCCTTTACCATTGCATCTCCCTGAGGATCATTTTCTGTATTTATTGTAAGAGAATGCAATACAAGGTCTATAATCTCTGAACAAATAATTATTTGGGTAAAGGCAGGTGGGATAAATCCTCAAGCTTGTAATAGCCATTGAGGCTAGGTTCATACCAAGGCGATTCAAATGCTGAGCTGTTTTTGTGTGGTTGTCGCGTGTTTTCGATCGCGTGACTGTTCATTGCAAACCGCGCGGTTTCAATGCATGGAGATGGCTATGGGACCCAAACCGAGCGACAACCACCCGAAAATAGCTCCTGCACATTTTCATGCGACAGGCGATTTTGCCCGTGCGACAAACCGCAAAGGTGTGAACAGCCTCCATTTACTTCAATGCAAATCTGTGTTTTGCGCAATATCGTGCGACTCAAACCGTGCCATAAATTGCTAAGGTGTGCACCGGCCCTAAGACCTCTGAGCATCCACTTCTGCCTACCTCCCTTGTATGACAATGGGCATCTTACTTATTTATTTGTGATTATACAAAATGTAGTAGGAACACTGAGATTCTTCTTGCTGCAGCTGGAGGAGCAAGACTTCACAGTGTAACATAACAGAGCTGAGAAGGAAGTTCCTGCCATTAGAGATATAGGAAGCCAGTAGGTGAATCGATTGCATAACTGCCCCCCATAATCTCCAATCAGATGCAGTCTTTCAGTGTTTAAGGGCCCATTCACATCAAAATCAGAAGGGGAATTGAATTGCAGGTCAACGGTCTATTGACTTGCAATTGTACATTCTGATCAGATGTGTTGTGATACGTTCTTCTACGAATAATGAATGGGTGTAAATGGGGCTAGTTCTCACTGAATCCATTGCGTTACGTTGCGCTGAAAAAAAAGTAGTGCATGTTCTACTTTTTTTAGCGCAAGGCAGCGTATTCGGTGTGAACCAGTCCCACTGACACCCATTTATTTATTTTTCGGTCCCCTTCTGTTAGCGTCAGATCACAACACAACACATCCGTTGTGAATGGGCTCTGACAGTTGGTCTCCAAGTTTTGAGACTTGCTATGAGGCAATACTAACAGTTTCCTTTTTGAGACACCACAATACATGGGAACCACAGATGTTTGAGCATTTGTTTGGTCCTCAAATATTTTGGCGTTACTTACCTCCAACAGCAGTAGCAACCCCTCCTTCCCCATTGGTTAAATCACAGCCCTTGAAAATCCAGAGCTGACCATACACCTGTAGAAATTGGTTTAAAAATTCTAATAGTTAATGCGGACAAATTGATGAATCTTTTCAACTGTAAGGGCAAGAAAAATCAAAGGCCTGGGATGGAAACTTTTTTCTTGTATCTTATCTGAACAAACAAAATGATAACTGTTAATAATGTGGTCCTCAGTGGTACTTATTGTAATGTGCTGGAAAAGTTTCATCCGGAATTAGAACTCTGATTGTCTTGACCATTCATTTGTTTGTTTAACCTCCCTGGCGCTATTCCCGAGTGTGGCTCTGGGTTAATTTTCATTACCAAAAGCGGGAACCCCGAGCCACACTCGGGATTACACAGCGCGTTACTTACTTTGTCCACAATCCCCGCTGTGTCCTCCGGCCGATGCCGGCATCCGTCTTCCGGGTTCCGTCCCTTTCCAGCATCCGCGTTGCAGGGGGGGGCGGAACCGGCGGGATATTTAAAAGTAAAACAACATGAAATAATCAGACTGCCAGGTAGGTTAATAAGTCTGATACTTCCATTCAAGTATCAGATCTGGATGAGAAACAAAAAAAGTAGTTGACCTGATGCCATCATTGAATGATCTGATGAACAATTTTTCAGAACTTTGGAAGAACGTTTTAACAAAATTCTAACCTTTTATTAGCTTTAGAAAAAGTATGGTGGCTAGGGAGGGGGCTGTGCGGGTTTTATAGAATTAGTAAGCTTGTCTTTTACTTCCCTCAAAGCCAATCTTCTCCACTTCATGTTGTCACACCCTGTCTCCGGCCTGGTAACATTTACCAGCTCTTTGGAACCATCCATGTAGACCTCTACTGCACTAGCACAGAGATTTCAGGGAAGATGGGTAGACTATTCATCTATAATCGACAATGTCGGCAGTAAATCTGAGGGTGCTGGTTTTTGGGATCTTCTGCTGCTGCAGTGATTGGTGTATGAAAATAATTCAGGGGGCTCAGGACATGGCACAGTGACTGGTATATGGGTGGAAATCTGGGTTTTATGGGGCTGTTGCTGCTACACTGGTGGGTGTATGACAAGAATTCAAGGTGTTCAGGGCATGGCATAGTGATTGGTCTATGGCTTGAAATCTAGGGGTACAGGTAATCAGGGGCGTCTGCTGCCACAGTGATTGGTGTAAGATAAGAAATTCAGGGGGTTCAGGGCATGGCACAGTTAAAGGTATATGGCAGGAAATCTGGGGGTACAGGTTAGGGGCACTTCTGCTGCAAAGTGGTGGGTGTAAGACCTCAGAACTCCCTGATTTCTTGTCATACACCAATCACGGCAGCAGCAGAAGCTCCCAAAAACCAGCACCCTCAGCTTTCCAGACATACACCAGTCACTGTGCCATGCCCTGAACCTCCTGAATTCTTTTCAACCACTGCTGAAGCACAAGCCCCCTATAACCTGCACCCCCAGGTATGCAGCCATACACCAGTCACTGTGGCATGCCCTGAACCTGCTGCATTCCTGTCTTACAACCACCACTTTGCAGCAGAACCCCCCCATAACCTGCACCCCCAGATTTCCAGCCATACACCAGTTACTGTGCCATGCTTTGTACTATCCTTTCCATTCTAGAAGATTGTTTCTATGCTCTTATTTGATACAAGCATTGCCCATAAAAGTTATTCCAGGTAGTAGCGCTCCTCCAAGAAGAGTCTGTTTGTTTGTTTTCATTGGTGCACAGGGTCCCTCCCCCTGTTATGAGGAGTTTCGCACACCACCAGTAGTTAATCTCCAGAGTTGTGTCTGACCTACAGGAGTGCGCTCTAAACATTGTGCTTTCTATTATCACATTCGGGTGGACTGACCCTTTAACTGCTGTGTGGCCTGAGTTTTATCCTTCAAGTGACTTTGTGTCCATCAAAGGTAAACCAATGACAGTAAAGGTGAATTGTATTCCTCATTATGGATAGCGCATTGTATTATCTGAATTGTCTTACAACAACTTCATCTGCCGCACTTATACTGATTTGAAAAAGACTTATTCAAATGTAACAGCTGATTTCCAAATCACACAGACCTTTTCTTTTCATTTGGAGGTCCCATTTCAATTATTAATGATGAGCACCATTCTTCTGAATTAATTCATTAGCGAGTATCCATTCTTTGCATGTTACTAGGACATAAAAAGTAGCACAGCTTCAGACTGCAATATGCAGGGCCGGGAGGAACAGCTGTTCCCCTCCAAAACCAAGACATTCACTTTTTCCTGTGATTCATAACGGTGACTTACTTGCAGCATTGATCACATCTAAATATGTGTAATATGAGAAATATACTCCTTCTTCGAAAGACTATGACACCCTGAAAAATACTCCCCTCCCCCTACACTCTATCATTCTGAAGGGACGGTTCACGTACAACACAGTAAAATCCTTCTGCATTGTGGTTGGTTCACATCTGCTCAGCTATGACATTCTAGCACTAAGGCCCCATACCCACCATAGTGTTGTGCTAAACGCACAGGATCTGTCTGTATCACACAGTCCACTGTACCGCATGCTAGGTACACTGCTGCCATTCATTCGCAATGGGTTGGAATGGCGATTGTGCGTTGCAGTGCAGTACAATCCAATGTATGGTGCTGCAATTACTTTTTATCACTGCATGCCAATGCAACACACATTTTTGGGGTACCATGCGTTGCGTTGTGATGCACATCCACTGGGAGCTCCATTGGGGTGCCTTTGAGTATCACACACAGTGCACCGAGTGCTCAGTAACATGCACTGTGCGATAACGTGTGCTAAATGCTAGGATGCCATGTGTTTAGCATAACGCTATGGTGTGAACGGGCTGCTAGAATGTCAGGAAGTCCTATGGCTTTGTCATGAGGATGCACAACGGAATTCTAAACAGTACACTATTTATAATTCCAGGGTATGTCTTCTGTTCTGATGACACCCTGTAGCCTCTCATTTCTTGTCCTGGTGTCACAGGAACAGGAAGTGGACACCTTCCCATGGAGGACATAGCAATAAAAACTTAACTGAAGTTCTAACTCTCATTGACTCTATTAAAAAAGCTTTAGCTGGGGCTGTGCTTTAATTTATTGGTGGCATTAAAGCAGAATTAAGCTCTAAAAATAAAACATTGCTAGGAAGTCGGGATTTTTGGCAGAAAAGATATGCAAAGTCTCTTCTGCCAAAAGATTTTCTTTCGCTTTCCCTTAGCATTTTTAAAAATTTTCTGTGTACACTTTATAGGGCATGAGCAGTGTACATTAGATGATTCCTGCCAACTGTAAGATGCCGTGAAAGGGACAGGTGATGGGGATCAGTGCTGGCCCGATGGCCAAAGGATCACCGTCGGACCTGGAAGAATCGTCAGTGAAAATGGCAGCTGTGGACTACAGGGGTAAGGGACCTATCATTGCTGGGGGACAGCACAGAAGGAGGTCAGTATGTGCCATAGTCTGCATGATGTGCAAACTTGCAGATTATGACAAAAACTCACCGCCACCAATGAGTTTGCTTCCGCCTGAATACAATGTGCATCATTACACTGTAAATGTAAGGCACAGTGGTGTCACCCCTTCTGAAAACTTGTGTATGATGCCCTGCACTCACAGGATGTCTTCAGTCTTCCGGGTTAAATGATACTGGGCATCATTTATCCTGGGAGACTGAGGACATCTAGAGGCAGTAATAAGAGATTACTACAGCCCCAATGAGGAGGTGAGTATAACAGCTTATTTGTTTTTAAATGCACCGTGGGTAAAAAAAAAACATCTTTGCCATTAAGAATTTATACATCAGGCTGATCACATACGGTATTTTATGTAATGCAAACGTATTACACTAGTCATGGGTTGGAGATGATTTCTATAGTTAGAGAATGAAATTATCTGCAATAACATAGAAGGACTGGAAGTTATTTTACTGCTTTGTCGCCATCTACTGGTCCTCAGGACTTATTACATTTCTTGCTGCATTGGTGTTTGCTATAATCATCATTAGTATTCTGAAAGAACTCTAGGCAGAACACAATGTTCAGCAATAAATATGTAAACTGAAAAGCTATTTTCTTGTATCTGCTTTTTGTTTGGTTTCATCACAGAAAAACATAATCCATAACAATTTTAGCCTGTAGCCTAGCAATTGCCCAGATAATCCATCGCCCAAACCCTGGCCCAGTAAATGCATATCTCCCAACTTTAGGACCAGAGGCTGGATTTATACCATGTCCATTTCATTTAGCTCCCATTGATAGGTGTAAAGTCCACTTGGATTGAAGTGGACTTTACACCTTTTTCTTTTTCCAGCTTATCACGATGCGCTGATGTACTTTTTTCAAAGCGTTGATTTAATGTGCAGGTGTTTTTGTTGACAGCAGGCGCCAAAATACATTATTTTTCCTTCCTTAAGACGCAGTGCAGCACGCTATGATGCATTGCAACGCATTGCACTGAGCCTATTGGAAACAATAGATTTCGGTTTGTTATTGCATTGGGCCTGCATTGAATAATGCAGTCTGGTAATGCCCATGGTGTGAATGGGCCCCGAGAAACAAAGGACACAGACAAATATAACAGGTGATGCGTGCAGCAAACTGCAGTAAAACGATGGGTGTGTCTACATTGTGCTGAATATTGAGAGTGCCTTGTACCACAAAACATTCCTTAATGACCACTCCACTAATCAGACCTCAGTACAAAGGATTATATTTATTCATTTAAACTTCATATGCTTTTCTGCACATAGAATACAGACATACAGCTAAATCCTTGTCTGAGCTTACCTTGAAGAAGAATTTAATTAAACATTTTGGAAACTAATTAGCAACCGGCAACTGTAGAGACAATAAACACCTTGATTGGGATAATGTAATGTACAACATAGCATATAGAATGCAGGGGTTAGAACAATGTAATGTACAACAGCATATAGAGTGCAGTAGTCAGGAGTATGAAGCACACAGCATAGCATATAGAGTGCAGTGGTCAGGACTCTCTATTGTACCACCTAGTATTATTATTATTATTATTATTATTATCATCAGGATTTATATAGCACCAACAGTTTGTGCCGCACTTTATACAATTTGGTTTGTTTACCTTTTTTCTGTGATATCTGAACCAGATAGAATGTTGCTACTATTATTTGTAATGTTTTTGCATATATGAGGGTTACTACCCTAACTTTGCATCAGTCTTTACATCCATTAAGGCCTGACATTTTATCACCATCCCAAGTTCAACTACTGTGGTATATGCAGGCAGAGATTGTCTGTCTCTTGGGCTCCTAGGAACGAGGGAAGCATCTCTACATTGTGCAGCCACTACGCTCTTCATGCTGTACTCTTGTGTTCCAAGCACGCTCCTCCATCTCCCTGAAGACCCATGACGTGGCCGCAGATACCACCTGTTCTCACCATCTTCGTTCACCCATTTTTTGACCGATCTGCCCCGATCCACCTGACATCTTGGTGAGTCTGCCTCTGCTCTATACACATTATGTGCCTCATCATCTTTGTACATTGACATGGCTGCTATATGATGTTTAGGGGAGGTACTTTGCATTATGTAAGTGGTTTGGGGTATATATATGAGTACTTTTTGTTCATTATGTAGTCACTATGTTTTCCCTGATGAATGAACCCTGCGTGGTTCCGAAACGTTGGCTCCTTAACACTTGTGACATTCTTCTTTGAATAAATAATTCATTAATAAATGCTGACACCTGCATGCTATGTAGTCAACAGGAAATGCACTGTAAGCTATGTTGTATGTTACATTCACCCGGACCCTTGCACTCTATAAGCTATGAAGTACATGAAATAATCCTGTCCACCATACTCTATATGCTCTTCGCGACCACTTAACCTTTGCAGTGCGGGGAGGGGAGTTTGGGTAGTCCCACTGCAAGGGTTAAGAACACCTTTGCCCGGAGTTCTGCTTCAAATTGTATGTAAATACATTTTTTTGTTTTAGTTTTGTATAGGGGAGACCTCCGTCAGATTTTTTTAATGCAGCCTATGTCCCGCAAGGGAATGTCTTAGATAGAGTAGGGAAGGGTTAACCCGTCGGCTAGTTTTTTTTCGCCATCTGTGTATCATTTGGGAAATTTCCCTTCACTTCCTGTCCCAGAGATGCAACGGGAAGTTAGAGGAACTCTACCAAACTAAGGTGAATTTTCCTCTTAGACAGTTGTCCCCAGAAAAGTTGTCCCCATTGGAAGACTTACCCTCAGCTCTTGTTCTTATGACAAATTGCGGATTTTCCCTCACTTTCTGTTTTGGTGACGGTGGTCATCAGGACAAAATGAATCACCTCAATGGAGACATAGACAGCAGTAAAAACATGACAGCAGGCCTAACCCATCCCCGCTCTATCCAAAACTATAACAAGGTTCTGCTAAGAGATACACTTTGAGAGGAAAAGTTTTGGCTTTACTTACATTTTAACTATTTTTCTACTAGCTTGTTTGTAAAAGATACAAAGTTTTGCTCATGCATGGAGAAGTTTACCTGCTCCTACATTGCATATCTCCACATCGAATCTCCACAATAATTTTGTTAAGCAGCTGGGCCTGTAAAATGATGCTGTACCTGGCACCAAGGTCACTTAGTTTAAAATATAGTTCTTATTAACATGTATTACATGAATATTTCATAGCGGACTGCCTATGAATATGAGACTTTGTGCAGAATAAATATAAAAGACAGAAATGACCGGGAACTTTTACCATTAGCATTTTAACAAATGTAACATTATCCAGCAGTTACAGGCACAGCAATTGTAAAAACCGTGGACCTCATATCCCTCTTGTCTCCTTTTATTAGCTCCACTGCATGATTATTACTTGTGATGCTCCCAGTGCTAGGGAAGGTTAGGAACACATTGCAGGCCTATAGCAAAAAGGAACACGAAGCCTGCTAAAAAGTGGCTCCAATTTAAAGAGTATTTCCACTTTTGCAGCCAAATTGGTATAGAACCTATTTTATATCTTTAAACACTTATGGGCACACGTTAGAGAAAGAAGGGGGAGAGCAAAGTTTCACACCCCAGTAATATAAGTATATCCAAAATCTCAGAATGACCAAAC
>NW_017306867.1:128416-141147 GCF_000935625.1 Nanorana parkeri | reverse complement strand
AGAAACAATGTTGCTCTCACAGTGAACTTTTTATATAATAAAATTATTTATTATTCACAGAAGGTTAAAAACAGTGTGTTATTACAATTGCAAGACTTGATACAATCATATCCATGATACAAGTGATGACACAGTATGTTGCAATGGTCTAATTATTCATGATTAGTTGAGCAGATTACGTTTTTCTTTGGCTGCCTCACCATGTTTCGCATATATAAGGCTTCCTCAGGAGGTTAATAATCCTAAAGAAAACTGCAACTTGACATAGACCAGCCAGCCAAAGGCCACCCACATGGAGAGAAATGGGCCAAATCCTTAAATCCCTGACACCAAAGGGGGAAGGTCATGTCGGGAAGCAAGTAACAACAGGAACAGGACAGAAGGAGGGAACAGGCCGTATTTTATATTATCGGTGATGCAGCTTAATCCCGTCCAAAAATGCTCCTCCAATGTTTTGGTCCCGTGGGTGGCCTCTGGCTGGCTGGTCTATGTCAAGTTGCAGTTTTCTTTAGGATTAATATCCTTCTGAGGAAGCCTTATATAGGCGAAACATGTTGAGGCAGCCAAAGAAAAACTTAATCTGCTCAACTAATCATGAATAATTAGACCATTGCAACTTTTTGACATTTTAGATATACTATTTTATATCTGTTACATGTTCCCATTCACATTGCATAAGCTAAAATAAATATTTAAAAGTACTTCTTGCAGTTTAAATTGCTTTTTACCTGCTAAAATGTATTTGTAACGTTAGGAGGGGCCGTGGGGGGTTTGTGTTAACCCTGTTTGTACTCTGCTAATTTCCCTTCACTTTCTGTCCCATGGATGCAACAGGAAGTTAGAGGAACTCTACCAAACTAAGGTGAATTTTCCTCTTGGACAGTTAGCAAGGGCTGTGAGGGGTTTGTGTTAGCCCTGTTTGTACTCTGTTAGCTGATGTCATTATAATTTCTAAAGTACATTTGAGCACTACCTGTACTAACAAAGGGTTAAGGGATTACAACTCCGGCTTCTGCATTGTATGTTAATGAGAGAAACACATTCCACGCATTCCTGTGCTCAGTTTTTCTATAATGACAGGTCACTGTGAAGATGCTCGGAAAAACTTGAATTCAGCCTGGAAAGCCTTGGATTTAGCATTTTGCCTGCTGCAGCAAAGATAAAACAAAGAAGGAATGGAATAAGAGTAAGATAGTAAAGAGGAGAGGAAATAGGGCGAGGGAACTAAGAAGGAATGGAGTAAGAGGAATGTCGTAAGGACGGCAGGAAATAGGGTTATAGAAGAAGGAAGGAATGGAGTGAGACAAAGGTAGCAAGGAAGGCAGGAAATAGGGTGATAGAAGAAGGAAGGAATGGAGTGAGACAAAGGTAGCAAGGAAGGCAGGACATTGATTGATAGAACGAGGAAGGAATGGAGTAAAAGGGTAGTAGTTAAGAAGGCAGGTAATTGATAGAACGAGGAAGGAATGGAGTAAAAGGGTAGTAGTTAAGAAGGCAGGAAATTGGGTGATAGAAGAAGGAAGGAATGGAGGAATGGAGTAAGAGGAAGGGATTAAGAAAGGCAGGAAATTGGGTGATAGAAGAAGGAAGGAATGGAGGAATAGAGTAAGAGGAAGGGATTAAGAAAGGCAGGAAATAGTGTGATAGAACAAGGAAGGAATGGAGTGAGCAAAAGGTAGCAAGGAAGGCAGGGAATAGGGTAATAGAAGAAGGAAGGAATGGAGTGAGAGGTAGCAAGGAAGGCAGGCGATAGAACGAGAAAGGAAGGGAGTAAAAGGGTGATAGTTAAGAAGGCAGGAAATTGGGTGATGGAACAAGGAGGAATGAAGAGGAAGGGATTCAGGAAAGCAGGAATTAGGGTGATAGAAGAATGGAGGAATGGAGTAAGAGGAAGGGATTGAGGAAGGCAGGAAATAGGGTGATAGAACAAGAAAGGAATGGAATAAGAGGAAATTAGTAAAGCAGGCAGGAAACACACTGATGGAACAAAGAAGAAATGAAGGAAGAGGGGCAGAGGGAGGTAGTATGGAAGTCTGGAAGGGGAAAATGTAACTGAACAAGAAAGGAGGGAGTAGCAATAAGAGAGATGGATAAAAATGAAAGGATGTGAGGAAAAGAGAAGGAATCATTTCTTTTATTGGTAAAACTCCTGTTGGGGAATAAAAGTAGAACTGTATTTGATTCAATGCTAGTGTAGCTTAGGCTGCCGGTAGAACAGTATACAGCATAACTTTGCAGAAGAACATATCTCTGTGATTAGAACTTTGTGACCTGTGTAAGACTGCATTTATTTTTGATCTTTCCATGACAACCAATGCGAGAGCAGAAGATAAGGATGCTTATGTAATGTATTCAGCATTGTTTTGTACAGCCACAGTGACAAGAATTGCGAGTCTCATAATGAGTCACCATGCAGACCTCCACAGCTCCTGCTGCGGGTGATGTTTCTCCCTCATTATCTTCTGCAGTTTTCCAGCAATATTCTAAATGGAACTGGCAACTAACACACCATCTTCTGTAGTAGCAATCACTAGGTAGCTGTGCTGCAGGTCACGTAGGTTCCCATCTGTGTATAATATGACCTTTCCAACCTTCCCTCTCCTCATGCATATCAAATATGGTCTGCTTCAGGCTAGGAATACCACTTATGCACAGCTTGATTATCTTTTATTGGAACAACTGTAAAATCCATAGCAGACTCCACATATTCATATTACACTTAAAATGATTGTAGCAGTCTGAATCCACAGCTTTGGCATGTCACTTTATCTGACAGTGCATTTTATTTTGGCATGATTGTGGGATAATATGGGGAGGATATAGAAACCGGGACAAGACAGAAACTGTTTCTGCACTTTCCAACACAGTGTATATTGTATTTTACTGAGAATCAAAGTCAGAATAGACAGGATACATGTGACTTGATCTTCAAATCTGAGTGTATGTCCAATTGCACTCCTGACTGGTAATCGCTTAGTTAAATGGATGCTGAAGTGATTCTGCAGTTAGCAACGCATGCATCCAATTAATGAAGATTGCCACCAGTACACCAAGGTCTTCATCCAGAAAATGCATTTATTGAGGTTTAAGCATCATATAAAAAAAAATTGTGTGAACTTTTGGGCCACACAGGATCCCTTATTCAGGCATAGTAAGATCGTACTATGCCTGATGAAGGGACCCTGTGCGGCCCCAAAACTTCACATTATTTTGTTTGACATGTTGCTTAAACATCATTAAAGGCGTTTTCTTGATGAAGATCTTTGTGTGCTGGTGACAATCTTAATTACTTTGATCCTGTAATCTGACTCTGCAGCAGCTCATTGTTGCCTCGTGGTTTTTTCCTCATATGTACATGTTTTCATGATTAAGGATACATTTACATTTTATAACTTCCAAAAACCTCCACTGACTCATGCAGCTACATGAACCGTGGAGAAACTCATTCTTAAATTTCACAGCAAAAGCACTGAAGTTGTCCAAGTAATTCCCTGAGTAGCTCAGCCCA
Organism: Nanorana parkeri; assembly: GCF_000935625.1. Classification (NCBI taxonomy): domain Eukaryota; kingdom Metazoa; phylum Chordata; class Amphibia; order Anura; family Dicroglossidae; genus Nanorana; species Nanorana parkeri. The sequence continues at coordinate 137,639 of NW_017306867.1, read as the reverse complement.
CCTTGCTCCTCACTCCCAGCAGTCTTGATAAAGACGTCACCATCACACCATGATTATGTGTCAATTTAAATAAACGCACATTTATTGACGCATATTGTCACTCAATGCAAGGGCTTTCAGGGCCGCCTTCATCAGGCTCAGAAATGGCTCATTTATCAAGTCTGCTGTCCGCGGTGCCATCCACAGTCACTATGAGCACCCACTTTGATTATATGGGAGGTCCAGTAAGGAGTGCAGCAAGATATTTATTCATCACTCCCAGCAGTGACTCAGCAGCTCAGCTCACCCTGCTCCCTCTCCTTACGGTGATTTAGCTGCTAAGCTTGCCTTGCTTTTCCCTCCCAGCAGCATTGCAGCAGTTCAGTTCACCCTGTTCCCCTGTACTAGAAGTGACTCAGAAGCTCAGTTCACCCTGCTCTCCCCTGGGGAGGGGAGGGAGGTGCACAGTGAGCAGGGCTTCTGAAAAAATGGAGTGTATCAAAAGCTGTAACTTTTTTTTTTGTTTTGAATAGAGTGATCAGGGGTTAGACATTTTGTCAGGTTCTTATTGCTCTCTGTGTTCCAGTTAAGGTGATGAGCAAATGATGTTAGCTCTTAAATAAAGACTGTAAATACTGGGTGGAGGGCTGGCCTTTCCTTATCCTGTTGTGCCACTGCTGGCTGAGCAACCAAAAGATTCACTGGGCTTAAAAAGGTATGTGTGCTTGATGGTAACCTACTATATCTTGCTCAGGAGATTTACTCTCCTAACTTGTATTGGTGACCAATGTATCTGCGTCTAAAAGTGGGGGAAAAGAAATCAAAAATATTGAGTTGTTACCAGAAAAGGAATAGTTCACAGGAAAACAAATCATTTCATTTCAAATCAAATTCAAATGGGGACACTTGCTTCTGCTGTGAAATTTGAAGATGAATTACTCCACCGTGATTGCAACTACAGATCCTGTTTAAAGCTCATTTACTGCTTTTTAGGAATATAGCAATACTTGAATGTCCATAACCTAGCCATAGGTTGTTTTATGAAGCTTGTGTAGCCCTACCCCCTTAGGAGCCATTGGATAGAAGTATATTTCTGTCATTCCCCCACTGGGGACCAGGGGCGGACTGGGCCGGGTGGCAATTCCCCCCCGGGCCTCTCTGATGCCTGTCCATGGAGCCCCCCACTGACCACCAGGCCAAGGTAAGGTGACAACATTTTTAAAAAAAAATCCGGGGACATTTTATCCCCGGGAACATAAAACAAACTTTTTTTTTAATTCACCTGATCCCTGGATCCACCAAAAGTGCTGTTAGAAGCTGCATACGGCGTGCGCAGGTTACTATTTAATCTGGCGCGCGCTGTGTGCAGCTTCTGAGAAGATACGCTATTAGCGTATCGGGAGCAATGCAAAATGCGCAGCCGGCTTCCTCGCTACACTAATAGCATATCTTCTCAGAAGCTGCACACAGCGCGTGCCAGTTTAAATAGTAACCAGCATACGCCGTACGCAGCTTCTAACAGCGTGGGAAACGGGAGGCCGCACTTGTCGGTGGATCCAGGGATGAGGTGAGTATTAAAAAAAAAAAATTTGGTTTATTTTATGTTCCCGGGGACATCATTTGTCATGGGATGGTCTCCTGAATCCTGGGGCTGTGCCCTGAAATCAGGGATGAACAACAACTGCAACAACAACTGCAACAACTAATCGACTAAGTCGATAATAATCGATGATTGAAAAAGTTGTCAACATTTTCAATCATCGATTAATCAGCTTTCAATTAATTGTCCCTGTTCACGGCTTCACACACGCCGCATGCCGCACCTCCTCCCCGCCTCACGCTTGCTGCTACCAGACCCACCCGCATTCACGCTCCACATGCCGCACCTCCTCCCTGCCTCAAGCTTGCTGCTGCCAGACCCGCCTGTTGAATTGTAGTTCTCTATAGCTGTTGGTAGTCATTATTGCTGGGATTTATAGTCCGCTATAGCTGATGGTATTCTGCATTGTTGTGTAATGTATTTCTTGGAATTGTAGTTCTCTATAGCCAATGCCATTCTGCAATGCTGTACAATGTATTTCTGAGTTAGTGTCAGAACTACCAGGGTCGCAGCAGTCATGCACAGCCCTGACGAGGCATCCCTCCACTACTAGTGTGCTTTACATTTCCTAAACCGATAAATACATTCACACTACTGTCACATGGAAGGCAAACATGGCAGACAGGGGCGGGGAGAAGGCGGGGGAAGAGGCAGAGCGGGAGGGGGGCCAAGTTGCTGCACCATGGGCCTCTGGGTTGTACTTGCCCCCTGGGCTAAAAGTTGCCAGTCAGCCCCTGCTGGGGACCACCCTGAACTCACCCAGACTCATCCACACATTATAAGCCCTTCTGGTAAAGGGGTACAGTATATACTGTAACAAAGAAAATACAAGCTCAACACTATACTCAGGTTCAAGCACAATTACAAATAAAAGGGTCCTATATACTTGGCCAAACTTTAAAGAAAAGGTTCTGCTTAAGCCATGGGTCAATGAACAGTATGCTGGTGTTGGGTCCCTGGATCTCCTATAGAAGCACTCTATCTAGTATGCAGTAAAGGCTAACAAGTTATTAATAAACCTGCTTGCCAAGAAGCCTCTCACCACAAGTGAAAAACCTGATCCATCCTCTGGAGGCCCAGTGCCACAGTCGCACACACTGGGCTCACCCTTATGCTGGCATTAGATGGAACTGTGGCCTCTTCCCTCCCTGTAATCCTCAGCACAGGGAGGCGTGGTGCCAACACACACACAAAGGGCTCCTGGATCTGTGACTTCCTTCCTTCCTGGAGTCCTCTCCGGAACTCTGGACACTGTTCTTTGTTGCTCTGCCCTGTATTGTTCTGCCACTGTAGCTCCATGTAGTCTGGCTTTTTTATCTCTGGAGTCAGAAGTCTCACCTCCTTGATCTGAAGCTCTGCCCCCCTGCTTACACAGCAGCAACCCATGGCATCCAGTCTTTTCTGCAGAAGCCTCTCTGTCTCCTTTGAGCACACAGCAAGACTCTGCTCACCACTGCAGCCTCTTGGCTCCTTTATCTGCTCCTTTTTTATTCTGGGCAGATTATAGTTCTCTCCCTCCGAGGGAACTCTGGGAGATGTAGTCTACACCGTCCTTTACAACCCAGAACTGCGCCAAACAGGGAACTACATCCCCCAACAGTGCCTATGCCCATTCTGCTCCATGCTCCAGTGGCTGGGACTACAAGTCTGGCCAGTGGCCAGTCAGAACCCTCTCTGTTGCTAGGATAGAGCATTAGTCCCAGGCTGCAGCTTCAAGCAACCAGAATTCTCCCTTGCTCCTCTGCCCTCCCTTTGCAGGGACAGAGCAATGATCTGCAGCCAGGGGAAGAATTTCTGCTGCATTGCTGAAAGGGCCGGCAGCCAGGCTACACTAATATGCTGATATTGATACTGTTCCTGTTATACTATCCTGCACCCCTTTGGTTGGAGTTCTGGCTTTAAAAAATCTGTCAAGATCTGGCTTGCCCTCCTTTCCTCCCAAGCATTGCTATCAGCCCAATACTATTATAAGTGGCCTCACTGACCAATCATGAGCCTCAGGAGGTTGGGGCTGGGCAGAGTCGCAATGTAGATGCTTTGTAATGAAATACGTGGGCTGAGCACTATCCTCCTGGGTAGCTGTGGGGGAAATGTAAAGGTACATGCATCCCATCCCTGTGTGGGAATGTAACAACCGTTAGCATTGTACAGATAATTTTCCGTAAAGGTTAATTCTGCTCATACATTTGTTCATCATATACTCAGTTTCAGTTGCCAAGTTTGTGACAAGTTTTCTTAAGGAAAGTGCGTTAGTAACCTGCAGAACATGTGACAGTGAGATGCTTATCGCAAGGCTTTGTTAGAAGGTTTTAATGCCAGAAGTCTGGTGACGCTGTGTAGTGTGTCATGGAATGATAACACAACAATGAATTGTCTCACATGGGAAGAAATTAAACTGTGCTGTTATTTCTCTTTGTGACACAGCCAGGATATGAGCAGAGGAAAATCGCCGTCGGTCGAGCACATTCTCCTGTTACAGGCAGCAAAATGTCTGATATGAAACTATGGCTGGATATTAATACTCGCATGACAACAAATAACCGGAGCGTAATCCAGTTTACACCAGAATATGCTAAACTCGTCCTGTTATGTACCGTGATTATATTCTGCACAATGCTAAAAGCTATTCTTCAAATTATACATGGATAGAGAGAGCGATAGATAGATAGATAGATAGATAGATAGATAGATAGATAGATAGATAGATAAAGCCAGATAATTACGTATGGGAGCTTAAAAGCCTGAATAACATTACTGATCAATAGGAGGCAGAACAATTGAATGCAGAACAGCAGCAGAGCAATAACATTCTTGAAAAATGAATGCAAACAAGATTTAAACAGGGAACTTGTGGTTTGTCGGCAAATACACTGAGTGGCCAGATTAATATGACCACCTGACGTTTGTAGGCAAATTAGCTATAATTAGCTATAATTTCTCGCTGAAGTTGCTAGAGGGCCAGACCATTATAAATAGGGAAGCAGGTTGTTTACAACGGCAGTAGAAGTGATGGGTAAACAACGCGATTTAACAGCCTTTGAACGTGGGATGATTGTTGGCGCTCAGAGCCATGTAGCGAGTATCAGGAAAACAGCAGAATCCGTTAAATGTTCAAGAGCAGCTGTTGTTAAAGTGTTTAAAGACCGGACTGTCAGCTGAAAATCTGGGTCTGAACGTGCGAATTGTGGCCGTCAGCGACTAGTCAATGTTAGGGCAGAACGGAGAGTGGCAAGACTGGTACAAGACAACAGAAGGGCAACAGTGCAGTGTCAGATTCCTCGCATCACCTTTCAATACATTGTGGAGTCACGAGGCGGCCCAACAAAGTCATCTCGTGGAGTCATCTCGTGGCCCAACGAAGTACTGATGGGGTGGTCATAATAATCTGGCCACTCAGTGTATACTTTTATACGGAAGGTTATTCCTGCACACCACCACTGTTAATGCCGCTCTAGCCAAAACCTCTTTTTTTAATAGGGTAGGGAATGATGAAAATTCCTTTCAGTTCTCTTTTTAACTGTCTGTGTCCCATTGGGAAAATTCCCCTTCACTTCCTGATACAGAGACACGAGAGTAAGAGGAAATCTCCTCTGACACAATTATCATTGCCCCCACTGGAAGATTTCCTCTTACCTTTTCTTTTTCAATGACAACCCCAAAACGGTGTTTTTTCCATCACTTTTAATTTCAGTGGCAATGGTCAGAAAAATAGAGAGCATGAATCTCCCCAGCAGAGACAAAGGAATCCATGAAGAAAAATGTAGACAGGTGCTTTATTTGATTGTTGTAATCAGCCAATGTGTTTCAGAAGAGCTCCTCTCTTTGCCTGTTGGCATTGCCTGTTTAAAGGTGTACAGCCCTTCTTCTAGTCACATGCAACCATTACAAACATCAGCAGACATGTAACAATGACACCTTGCACTTTACACCAGTATTCTACCAGCCCTGATGAAGGACAAATGCTAAAACCGCAAAATAGTTGGCTAAGATTACAAATATCAAATAAAACATTTCCCATAACTGTGAAGGTTCTCATTCATCCAGGTCGTGGTACCTCTGTAAAAAATAAATCAAGGCAACTGGACTTGCTGTATTTTTCTTGCAGACCTTTCTCAAAAGAAAAAGCTAGCTGGATGACCAGTGAAAGGTCTTCAAGAAAAATACAGCAAGTCCTGTTGCTTTGATTTATTTTTCACAGATACTTTCAATAACTGTTCTTCCACGTTTTTCTTTATAAAGCTTTACCTCTTTAGATTGGAGCAGTGTGCTTACCTGTGCCGTGTTATGTCTACTTTTCGTCATATATAAGGCCCATTTGGGCATGTGGGCAACCTATATCTTGTGATACATGATGGTTTTTGGTTTGTGTCTGGATTCCTGCCTTCCCTATTTACTTAAAGCTAAAAAAAATACACTTTTAGCAAGGTGGTCTTTTGCCAGCCAGAGCTTTTGTTGCCCCGATGCATGCCCCTGTACTGGTTTTATGGACAATAACATTGGTTCCAATCTACTAATGCCCACTACAAAGAGAAAGTCAGAACGTAACCTATTAAATTAGCAGCAGTGCTGGTTCTCTTAACAACTGCCATGCTTAACTCTGGCATGTCAGGTGGTGGTCTGGCACTTGAAGACACCACTATTAGTTGGACACAAAAGGAAGGAGATGTCACCGACCTGTACAATTCATAGTTACATAATATGTGAGGTTGAATAAAGACATAGGTCCATCAAGTTCAACCTTTGTGTGCCTGTGTGTGATTGTGCGTGCATGTGTATGTGTGTACACGAGTCCCTGTGTGATCTTGTTTTTAACAGTACCTGTACCCCTGTGTGTTGCGGTCTCTGATGAAGGTGTCTAATTGCTTTTTGAATGATTCAATACTCTCAGCTGATACCACTGCTTGTGGCAGCGAGTTCCAGACTTTAACCGCTCTAACTGAAAAAAAAGCCTCTCCGCCCCTTGTGGTTAAATCTTTTCTCCACCAATTTTAGGTGGTGGCCTCTAGTCTTTGGTATGGAATTTACTGTTAACAGTTTATAGCGGATGTTGCCATCACCACTAAACATTTTGTACATCAAAATCATGTCCCCCCTTAATCTCCTCACTTCCAGCGTGAACAAGTTTAAATTTAGTAACCTTGTCTCATATCTTTGGTCCTCCAGACCCTTAATTAGTTTTGTTGCCCTTCTCTGGACTATCTCCAGCTCAAGAAAGTCCTTTCTGTAGATTGGTGACCAAAACTGGACCGCATACTCCAGATGAGGCCGAACCAATGATCTATAAAGTAGCAAAATTATCACTTTATCTCTACAGTACATTCCCTTTTTTATACAAGACAGTACTCTGCTTGCTTTGTTTGCCGCAGCCTGGCAGTGCATGCTATTATTCAACCTGTGGTCTACTATGACCCCCAAATCTTATTCCATTTCTGACTTCCCTAGTGGAGTTCCCATTAATGTGTATTCTTCTTGCCTATTTTTAACCCCAAAATGCATTACATTTTTCAACATTAAACCTCATCTGCCATTTAGTTGCCCACTCTCCTATTTTATCCAGGTCCTCCTGTAATGTTATAATGTCTAAGTTCGTGTCTATTACCCTCCCAATTTTAGTATCATCAGCAAACACAGAAACATAGCTATTAATACTTTCCCCGATATCATTAATAAACAGGTTAAACATTATGGGGCCTAGCACAAAAGCCTGGGGCATGCCACTCTCGAACCTAGACCAATGTGAAAAAGAGCCATTTATCAATACTCTCTGGACACGTTCCTGTAGCCAGTTCTCTATCCATGTACTCACCATTTCATCTATGTCCATATACTTCAGCTTGTGTATTAAGCGTTTATGTGGTACCATGTCAAAAGCTTTGGCAAAATCCAGATATACCACATCCACCGGCCTCCCTTCACCCATCCAGATCTCTACACACCTCTTCATAGAAAGTTAGTAGGTTGGTTAGACAAGAACGGTCCTTCCTAAATCCATGCTGATCATCACTTATTATACCATTGTCACGAACGAAATCCACTAAATAGTCCTTTATCATTCCCTCAAACAGTGTGCATACTACTGATGTTAGACTGACTGGTCTGTAGTTCCCAGGTTGGCATCGTGAACCTTTCTTGAAAACTGGTACTACTGTAGCTTTCCACCAGTCACTCGGTACCCTTCCAATCATTATGGAGCTCTTGAAAATGAGGAATAATGGTCTCGCTATAAAATGACTGAGTTCTTAAACCTCCCTGGCGGTATGATTATGCAGGATTTTAGCTTGCCAAAGCGGTACATTGTTTTTCATGGCAATTTGTTGTTTTATATTGTAGGCCTGTAATTCTTAGTAAATCTTAGGAATAACTCACTAAATCTGTCCAAACAAGAGTCCAGTAGACATCCCGGGTATAATAAAGTTTGAAACATAAAATCATAACTTATAATATAATAAATAATTATTTAAAAATATAATATAATAATAAAAAAAATGGTCCAGTAAATGGGAATTCTGGGGGAGCTGCCTGATCCATACCACACTCAATAGAGTACAGTAAAAGCGCAGGCAGGGCACTGAACAAAGCTCTAGGGACAAAATTGAAGTGAAATAGTTTGATACATATACAGTATGTAATTATAGAAGATTACATTATATTGTGTGTATTCTGTGTAAATGTCATGTTTGCACTTTTGAATTTCCCACCGGCTCCGCCCCCCGATGTGACGCCTGAAAACGAAACTGAAAGCCGAATGCCGGCACCGGCCGGGCGAACACAGCAGAGGACACCTTGGGCTCGCAGGGACAAGGTAAGTGACACTTTGGCGCAATCCCGAGTGTGGCTCGGGGTTACCGCTCTTGGTACTGAAAATTAACCCCGAGCCACACTCAGGAATACAGCCAGGGAGGTTAAATACCCTGGGGTGCAGGTTATCTGGTCCTAATGCTTTATTTGCATTAAGTTTTTAAAGTCTTTGTTGAACCCCGGCTACCGTCAACCACTGCGGTATCTTACGCACTGAGCTACTCACTCACTAAGCTGCTCACATTCTTAATTCCATGTGGGACTGCTGGCACCTTAAGTGTCTATTGTGATAATATTTAGTTGAATGGACGCTTGTGATCAGTAGTCATTAACTAGTTTCTATACATTCAATATTCAAGATGGACATCCATCCCTGCTGCATCATACTTGTTTGGTTCAGTGATAAACTGTGAAGCAAGGATGGCTATGAGAGGCAGATAGAAAAAAGAAAAAAAAACCCGCCAGCAATGGAAGCAACTATATTTTTATTGTTACAAGTTCAGATTCATCAAATGAATACAAATAAAATAACAAAAATATCAAAAACATAAGAACATCAATCATAACATCAATCATATCAGAACTAGCAAAGACAAAAAATAGAAGCGCACTACCAAGTGGTGACTGAGCAAGGAAAGGTAAAGGAATAATGAAAAAAGACTTACCAGGGTGTGGGTACTAGCGCGTTATCAGCGGCGAAGTGTGGATAAGTTGGGGGTCCAGGGTTGCTGGTGGTGGTGGGCAGGGTGATGTTGCAATAGTTGGTGCTGGGAGAGTGTGATGTCCAAGGGGATCTGGGTCAGACGTTTAGTGTGGCTGGGATCAGAGGGGGGGGGGGGGGGGGGG
>NW_017306867.1:118875-124729 GCF_000935625.1 Nanorana parkeri | reverse complement strand
TATAATATAATAATAAAAAAAATGGTCCAGTAAATGGGAATTCTGGGGGAGCTGCCTGATCCATACCACACTCAATAGAGTACAGTAAAAGCGCAGGCAGGGCACTGAACAAAGCTCTAGGGACAAAATTGAAGTGAAATAGTTTGATACATATACAGTATGTAATTATAGAAGATTACATTATATTGTGTGTATTCTGTGTAAATGTCATGTTTGCACTTTTGAATTTCCCACCGGCTCCGCCCCCCGATGTGACGCCTGAAAACGAAACTGAAAGCCGAATGCCGGCACCGGCCGGGCGAACACAGCAGAGGACACCTTGGGCTCGCAGGGACAAGGTAAGTGACACTTTGGCGCAATCCCGAGTGTGGCTCGGGGTTACCGCTCTTGGTACTGAAAATTAACCCCGAGCCACACTCAGGAATACAGCCAGGGAGGTTAAATACCCTGGGGTGCAGGTTATCTGGTCCTAATGCTTTATTTGCATTAAGTTTTTAAAGTCTTTGTTGAACCCCGGCTACCGTCAACCACTGCGGTATCTTACGCACTGAGCTACTCACTCACTAAGCTGCTCACATTCTTAATTCCATGTGGGACTGCTGGCACCTTAAGTGTCTATTGTGATAATATTTAGTTGAATGGACGCTTGTGATCAGTAGTCATTAACTAGTTTCTATACATTCAATATTCAAGATGGACATCCATCCCTGCTGCATCATACTTGTTTGGTTCAGTGATAAACTGTGAAGCAAGGATGGCTATGAGAGGCAGATAGAAAAAAGAAAAAAAAACCCGCCAGCAATGGAAGCAACTATATTTTTATTGTTACAAGTTCAGATTCATCAAATGAATACAAATAAAATAACAAAAATATCAAAAACATAAGAACATCAATCATAACATCAATCATATCAGAACTAGCAAAGACAAAAAATAGAAGCGCACTACCAAGTGGTGACTGAGCAAGGAAAGGTAAAGGAATAATGAAAAAAGACTTACCAGGGTGTGGGTACTAGCGCGTTATCAGCGGCGAAGTGTGGATAAGTTGGGGGTCCAGGGTTGCTGTCCCCCCCCCCCCCCCCCCCTCTGATCCCAGCCACACTAAACGTCTGACCCAGATCCCCTTGGACATCACACTCTCCCAGCACCAACTATTGCAACATCACCCTGCCCACCACCACCAGCAACCCTGGACCCCCAACTTATCCACACTTCGCCGCTGATAACGCGCTAGTACCCACACCCTGGTAAGTCTTTTTTCATTATTCCTTTACCTTTCCTTGCTCAGTCACCACTTGGTAGTGCGCTTCTGTATTTTTTGTCTTTTCTATCAGTAAAACGTTGGACACCCCGGTCCGCATTTTAGGAGCCGCATACCAAGTACTGTAACCGATATTTCTCCGCCCTCACCCCAGGGGCAGCGCTGCATTAGAGGACATTCCTCCCAATTTTTCCGTATATCAGAACTATCAGCCCACCCAGGTGTACAATGCTAGTTTACAAGTAGGACAGAGATGAAGGTTCTCTCAGCACAGCCAACTGCACCAGAGAAAAGTTATCTACAGATTGTGTTACATCAAGTATTTTGCTTGCATCTTAAACCCAGGTTTTGTATAAGGTATAATCATTTGCATGATGTAATAGTGAATCTTACAAATGTTTCTTGTCAATCTCTGTGATTTATATTACTCATATACATTCAAGGGTAATTATATGTGTGGCAGTAATTGCAGATTTTTTTGTCACAGGCCTAGTAAACAAAAGTGTCTTGAGAATCCCGTAATTGTTGATGCTGAGAATACATTCCATTAATTAAGACATCCGCCATCCAAAAGCCATTAGAAGTCTTAACGGGTCTCCATATGAAAAATTGTATGCGCCAAGTTTTCCCACAGTAGTTATAGCTTTTGTCCTTCGTGGAACTTTTGCCAATTAATTTGGTATTAAGTTGATATCGACACTGACTTGACCAGGCAATGGACATAAAACTTTTATGTTATTTAGATGGATAACTGTATGAAAAGCACGGGCAGTTTTATTACTGTAAATGTTTTTTTAACATCTTTCTTTACGCATTTATTTAAAGTAAACGAGTCACGATCATCAGCAACTGAAAATTAACTAATACTGGAATCAGGTCATTGAAGTCTTGATGTCTATAGTTAATCTCATGGCATTACCATAGTATGCATCGGTTTTACAATGTGGCTCATTTCCTCTCCTAGACCATTTTACCAGTGTGACAAGACAAATATGGCTTTTATTTGGTACAATGTTTAAATAAATTCTCTTTTGTTTTTTGTTTTTTTGTTATTTATAAGCTGGCAAATGGAAAAAAAAATAAAGTTCAGTTTTTGTTATTTTACCCTTAACAGTTTTTAATTAAAAAATGAAATATTTTAATTGAATCAACTAATTAATGAATGTTGCACACTGTAATGCACTGTGACAGCTACAGCCTGACAGCTTCAGCTGTCAGTATGCCACTCTGTGCAAGGCATAATGGCAGCTGGAGCAGGCGGGTTTGTTTGTAAGCAAACAGCATGTGATTACCATGGCTAGCTGTCAGGGTCAGGACCATACCTATAATAAGGTTGCCTTAGGCAGCATCTCACTGGGTCATGTGGGGGGCCCCTTTCCGGCCAGAGCATCCCAGTTTGCTAAGAGCTCCTGGCTCTGGCAACCATTTACGCCAGTGAGTACTGGTCAGGATGCCATGCACCACATACCGCCCCTGTACCGTTCTCCCAGACTTGTAGCTGTCTATATGTTTGAATCTATGGACCATTTTTAGCTGCCTTCCCTGTCTGCTTCTTTTATAGAAACAAACAAGGGCATCTGTAGGAAGTATTACACATACATGGTATTTACCAAAGGAGACCCATTGATTGGCCAAGAGTGGTACACATCTCAGTGGTGGTACACATCCCTGTGTGACTATTACGTGGGAAAACCTTAATCGTAGAGTGCCCTAGGAAAACTTAATTGTAGAGTGCCCAATGAAAGCTTAAAGTATTAAACTCTCAAACTTTTTTTTAGTAATAATTCCAGATCAAACACATACATTGCCCAGCAAAGCATTGCTTTATTTTTTTGCACAAACACTTACAATCATCAAGTTTCTGAACAGCTGCTTCCAAATCTCTCAGCTCAGCTTCCCTGAACTTCCTATTCAGTACAAGATCACAAAGCACAGTGCAGACTCCAGCAACTGTTAATCCATTAGTTTGTATAAGGGAGGAGAGGGGGCCAGGGGGGAGGGAAGTAGCTCGATTTGCTGTGTATGTGTGTTTGTGGAGACACACACAGCTTACTAAAGCAAAACAAACGACAAACGCACTCAACAATTTGTTACCAGTTATACAGTAAGGTGCACATGAAATGGGCTTTGTGTGGCATTTCGTGTGCACCTTACTGTATAACTGGTAACGAATTGTTGAGTGCGTTTGTCGTTTGTTTTGCTTTACCGATTTGGTGCAGCGACGCATGGGGTTTCTCAGCTGCCAATGGGATGTGCGGGATCCCTTGTGTGTTTCTGTACCTTTATAGAGGTGGGGCGTCCTCCTGACAAGCCTGCACCCAATTTGATATCTTCTGCCCCATGTGCTCCAAGATGGAGACTCTCATAGTTTAGAGTTAGGACCGCACTATAAGAGGTGCCTTGGCGCGGCAGTGCGGCTTACACATCCTTTGCAGAAGACGTGTATCCAAACCTCTGTCATTGTCCTTAGTGGTGAGACAAGTTGTTTTACATGCTGGTTTGTGAGTGTGCCATGATGCCTTTCTACTGTTCTACACACAGCTTACTAGCACACACAAGGGGGACTGCATAGCTCCCTGCTTAAGAAAGGAGTCACTCGGGAGAACATACAACTAGTATTGTTTTAAAAAGAGATTCATTATAATTGGTTGGGTTTATTATCCAGTAAATATGACAAATACATTGAGAGGCTTGATTCACCCAAGTTCACCCAAGTTGCCATGGATGGCTGTGCATTAACCATCTCAGACTTAATTACAGCTAGTCTGATTTGTGCTCTCCGTATGGACAGCGCACCATGGAGGAGGCAACAGCTCTTATTGGAAGTCTTAGTCCCTCAACTCCCTATGGACATGGTACTCCCAACTGCAGACGCTCAACGAGAGCTAGAAGCCCTTTTGAATGACTTGCCTCGGCTGGTAGATCATGGATGGTTTGTAGACGGGGTAACCGCCATAACTTCCCTCCCAGTTGGACACCGACATCACGGGCTTGCAGATACGTTTGTACGTGGAACAGGATGGGCTGATGAAACTACCTTACCAGATAAAGTTGAGTATATTGCGACGATTGTTGAATACACAACAGATCGAGTAGAAAACCGAGCCATTGGGTTGATCTTACTCATGTTGGTATCATTTGCCGTAAAGGGGACTATATCTCCGAGCAAACTTACACAGATTACAACTGATCTCCAGACTGTGATGCCATACGCTACTGAGATACTAACTATTGCAGACATTCAGCTGACCTGGAACATGTTTGGTAATTATGTTGACGATGCAAGTATGCCAGGGATTATGGCCCGATGGATTTAGTTCACACCTGCACCTGCAATCCGGTTACGTGTACTTTTAGCACAACCTGCAGGATCAGGTTTAACATCCCTTGACGTCATAGCTAGGGCATTACATGAATGTCAAGATTTTCCATGGGTGTTACTGAAACGGATGTATCCAGATGAATGGATTGCAGCAGGTACAGCCATTAAGACAGTTGGGAATAATCCTTATTTCGGTTACCAACGTGATCTACAACATGTTAGGTCCACTCAATTCAAACATCTGGCATCATTCTGCGGTAAACTCCTTATTGCCACAGGTGATAAAACTCTCGGGAATTACCGTTGATGATCGAGTTAACCGTGATACACTTGAAAGGTTGACTGAATCCCATTTACGCACACATTCAGGAGCTGACTTAGAGACAGATTTAACAGATGCTGAGCTAGGAGAACAGTATGCATTATAGGAATTGGCCAGGGATTACCCTGCTAACCTGGGCACATGGGTGAATATGGACGGACATCGCCCCCCTGGAGGAGATGGTAATGGAGGAGTTGGACACGGAGCCGGTGGGCCGGTACCTGGTGCAGATCATGCTCATGCGCCGGGGAATCATGCTGCAGGAGGAGGGGCCGAAGATGAATAAGGTGAGTGAGCATTGAACGACATACACTCAAAAAGTGTCTGCTCTCTAAGGTAGTATTCATACGAAAAACACTCCCATCGTATTATTGTAAGAATTGTACTACTGTCAGTATTACCACCGTTTAGTATTTAGCAATTGTAAGCATAGTAATAAGGTAAAATGTATACACTGTCTCAATATAAGCTAATAGTATAAACCACTGGAGAACATACATCTCTAAATTACACATAGTATTAAGAATACTTAAGCCATTGTTTAAAAAAAAAAAAGGAATGAGTCACTCTAAAACAGGATATCAGGACCAGTGCACAGTGGACCAGCTGATTCTGCAGGAAGCTAAAACTTTTAAACATCAAGGAGCAGCATTCATTGTTAGTGATTTCATCAGCATTTGGAATTAAAAAAGCTTAGAACCCTTTTGACTTTAATATCACTTTAATCTTAGCGTGCCCTACGATTAAGCTTATAGTTAAGTGAGGTATATTGGAAGACAGAGGTTCAGGTAACTTTGCCACATGTACCAGATGGACCAATAAATATTTGTATTGGCTTTCATCTTGGAGTGTGGCTTTCCTTTTCTCTACAATAACTGCAAGATCTGCATACACTAAAACGAGAAGGTTTGCACTTTGTCTGCGATCACCTAATTAAAGCGGACTTTGC
>NW_017306867.1:112884-118827 GCF_000935625.1 Nanorana parkeri | reverse complement strand
CCCCCCCCCCACACACACACACCTTTCTCTTTCTCTACACAAAACATATAAAAAAAACCTTATAGGGGGAAAACAATCTATAATCTTAACAGTCCTCTGACCTCCATAGTGCAGAGGGTGATGTCAGTAAAGTCGAGGAGATCCAGAGTACTTCTACGAGGAGAGTACTTTTAATCCCATGAGACGACTCTGCAACATAGTGCAGGTTTGTCTTGCCATTACTTTTCAAGGTCTATTTTTACTTTTATTTTTAATAAATACACAATAGCAGTTTGCATTAAAAGTAACAGCAACTAAATGATTGAATGAAATTGCTGCCAGAAGTAGTCATGCAGATTCCAGCAGAGGGTGCTATGTACTGGTAAATGATCAGAAACACATCAAAAACTTCTACAGTCATATATAAAATAGAACAATAGACACAACTTTAGGGGTTTGTGCACAACTACATATTTTACTTCAGACGTTGATGCATATTTATTCCTTCCATTCTTTGTAAAGGCAGCTTCTTTTATTTGCCAGATTGTTCATGTGAATGTCATTTACTGTTCCAATAACACACCATGTTTTAGTTAATTTCCTGATGTATTCTGATTGGACTGTAGTCCATATTTTATTCATTTTAGCCATTTTTCCTGCTATTAAGGGGCAGACGACCCTAATCTGTCAGGCGGTGCTCATGCTTGGCATATCCACTAAATTACTTTGAAATGGATTATTTAAGGAATAAAAATGAAGGATTAAACATCCATGCATTTTGCATTGCATGTCACAGTTTATCAGTGAAAGTATTTCAGACATCCATGATCATGTCACCTAGACATTTGATCCCCTGTTTTGAGCTATGCTTCTGGGAGGCTGCCATATGCAACATCAAGCTGGGAGCCACATTGATTTCTGAATCACTGACTTAAAGGGTTGCTCTTCCCTTGTGAATCTGAAAAGGGCAGCTCCTCTCAGTTGTGTTTAGGAGGGACATACAGTTTTCCCCTCAGAGCTGAGGGTTTTCTCGTTTTTTGGGTAGCACAGTAGAGCCTTGTAAAAACAGAAGATATGCACATGTCTCATTCCATGACAAATCCCAAAAATAAGAGGATTATTTCTCATTTCAGGATAGTGGGTGGAGCCACCAAAGTCATCAACCTTTACGCAGCAAATAGAAATACAGAGAGGATTCACCTTTCCCGAAACTTTGAGGTTATGTAAACTTGCTAATGTGGCATAAACTGATATGTATGGAAACCACTGCATACAGAAATCAACAGCGTAGGAGTAGGGATGCACTTGGGTTTGGACCAAACCCAGTTTGAACCTTAGCTCCCCCAAACATGGAAGGAAGGTCCTTCTGCTGATGCCCAATAATCTGGGCTGTGGAATTCCCCACCCGCCATAGAAAACATACATATTAAAATGAATACAAAAATGAATGCATGCATAAACAAACAAAAACAATGTACACTATCTTACTTTTCACACTGAATTCATGTCTGTTGCATTAGGTTATTGTCTTGTTTAGTGTTACCACAACATACACCATCTTGTGGCTAAAGAAGAGAATGCAGAAGATAGGAATGTGAATCAAAATATACTGTAGCATCTTTTGTTTATTATGCTGCTGAAACATAATGTACATGTAATGGCTTGCAATCGAAAAATAAATAGCTTGTGCTTATCGCTAAAGAAACAGTACATCATGTGCTACAGAGGTAATAGTATGTTTAATTCCATTTACTGAAATGAAAAGATAAAATATGAAAAGTTTAAAACCTATCTATAAAAATAAGTGTTTTTCCTGTTTTTGACATTTGTAATAACTAATGTTCTGTTGTGTATGGGGCAGACTCCAGAGGGATCAGTGAGCGGGTGGTGCTGGAACTGGCAAATGGCTAAATGAAGGCTTGCATTTGCTCTGAACTGGGGGAACAAGATCATTCTATGTTTAATATTCACAAGGATAGCACGGACAGCGCTCTCGGATTGGACCTGGGGAAATTCATTCTGTAACTCTACCTAGCCTGCGGCCCTGGGAGACAGGAGAAGTACCTGTGCCTGTGAAACAAAAAGAACAAACGTGAGGGCGCAAAGCTGCAGGGGTTATATGGCTAAGTTAGACATTGTGAGAGGAAAAATGGAAGGAGATGAAGCACTTACTTTGAGTGGATCTCAGGACCAGATGAGGACCTGTCTGGGGAGAATCGTGAAGTCCAAGGTATATATTGAATGAAGGCTGGTATGCTGCCTGGGGCTGTTCATCTCAAGGAGGAAAGCGATGGTGAGGAGAGAGGAGAGGGGTGGACGGGGGAGCGGGTAGTGACACACGAATTTTGTCCGTGTCCCCGCTGCTGTGATGGGAAGTGCAGGCGATGTGCGGAGTAGCGTCTGGCTGGGCTGCTGTGGCTGCAGCTGCGGGTGGAGAGGATCGATCTGTATGTGGAACGAGACTTGACCTGTGCCCAGGCCGTGATGATGTTGGATGAAAAGTCGGCCGGGATGATGGTAGGGTGATGGGTGGTCAGGTCAATATGGTCGTGGGTGGAGGCTCGAGAGCAACGCGTTTCGAGGATACAACCTCTTTATCAAGCTCAATAGGAATGGTATAACAGCTGCGGGAATCCGCCGATTTAAATGTGGCAGCTGGGCGGAGTTTGGAGGCAGTGAGCGGCAAAGCCGCGATTTGAAGCTGTTCAGCCTCGGTGTATGTTTGCGGGTTCCGTGTGTGCCTTGAAGATGGACTGGGGGATTAAATGATTGAATGATTTAACTCCGTTTCTACAACAATAAACTATTGATTTTCGTTTCCCTAAAATTCCTTATTCACAGTCTCTTAAATCATTTACTTGACCTGTGCCTCTTAAATAATTTACTTGACCTTCAGGGGGAGCCGGCACTAACACCCAGAGTTCTGTAGTAGAAAAAGTCATCCTGGAGATTCAGAATAATTTAAACAGGTTGTTGGGTCAGGTTTCTACTGCAACGGTGCAAGCGGACACCTGGTTGACACGGACAGCTGCTGCAGAGTTAAGTAGTTTACCCATGCCAATGGTTCAGCACCCTTGCCCTCCTGCGCCTCCTTCAAACAAGACAGGAGTCATGCCACCGACTCTGCTGGAAAAAGGGAAGACTCCAGTGAGGGTGGAAAGGATGCATTCCTATCTGAATAGATATCCTGATCGGGTTCCCTTCCCTGCTTCCCTTTTTAGAATTGTTTTTTTTGGAAGGATTTAGGATTCCATGTTCTATGTCCAAAAAAGGAACCAAACAAATTCCGCCTGATCCATCATTTGTCACACCCCAAAGGGGGTCTGCTAGCGATGCGATTGACCCATCTATGTGCGCTGTTTCATACACTTCCTTTGATGCAGCGGTCGCCTGGGTCCGGAGGTACGGAAAAGGATCGCTTCTGGCAAAGACAGATATTGAATTGGCTTTCCACCTTCTCCCCATCCACCCTAAAAGTTTATTTCTGCTGGGTTGCCATTGGCAGGGATCCTATTTTGTAGACAAATGTTTGCCAATGGATTGTTCGATTATCTTGTGCCCTATTTGAGACTCTTAGCTCCTTTTTGGAATGGGTGGTCAGGGAGGTTTCTGGTGCCAATTCCATCATCCATTATCTAGATGATTTTATATGCGTTGCCCCCCTGATTACAACTTGTCTGCAGTGTTATTGGTGACACTGCAACATGTTGCTGACCGTTTTGGGATTCCACTGGCGCAGGCAAAAACTGAGGGCTCATCCACAGAACTTAGTTTCCTGGGTATAGTCATTGATACCCTGGCCATGGAATGCCTTCTACCTGAGGACAAACTGCTGGACTTACTTGCTGAGGTCCAGACTGCTAGTGGTAGGAGGAAGTTGCAATTACGGCATTTGCAATCCCTGCTGGGTAAGTAAAATTTTGCCTGTAGAATAATGCTTATGTGGAGGGTATTTTGACGTTGCTTGTCAGCAGCTACTGCTGGAGATAGGAGGCCGGGGCATTTTGTACATTTATCTATGGAACACAGAGATAACTTGTTGGTTTGGAATTTCTTTTTGGAATCCTTCAATGGCCGCTCTTTGTGGCTGGAGGGCCCAGTTAGTAATGCAGATTTAGAGCTTTACACTGACGTGGCGGGTTCTTCGGGTTACGGTGCATTTTTTCAGGATAGTTGTAGTGCGGAACCTTGGCCTGCACAGACCTCAAGCCAAAATAGGTAGAGGGATACAGTTGTTATATGGTCATAAGTAATGTTTTAACTGATAATTATATATTTAATTATATTTTGTAATAAAAGGCCAGTTTATCTTGCAGGCATTGTTTCCACTTTTATGCACATCAATAGGGGAGCAAGTTTTCTGGGTGGTGATTTAAAATACTGAAGCCAGACAGCTAGCACAGAATGAAGTCTGCAAATGGCAGCCTCTGTTTCTCTGATGCTAGGTTTACTTGAAGTAATTCATTAGTGGGTTAAAGATTCTTTGAATTTCATTTGTAGTTTCTGCCGTTTACTGTACATAAGTTTCTGAGACATGTAATACAGTTTTTATGCATATGTAAAATTATTGTTTTTGTATCCAGACATCAGATCTCCTCTGAATATTGGTCTGAGATGCAGTGGGCAGGTGGAGGGTGTCCGTCAGATGCATCACAATTCACCCCATAGTCAAATAGTACTGAAAGAGATCTGTTGGTCCGGAAGAGGAGAGTGGTTTTGCTGGAGAACAAGTTGACTAAGAATGAGGAAATACCTCTATGCTTTATCACTGATTATACAATACAGTATAGAGATCTGGAGAAAATAATTTTGAGACACAGGAATATCCTAAAACATGATAGAATATTGGGGCCCATTCCTGAGAAACCAAAGGTGATCTATAAAAGGGCCCCCTAGATTAAGAGATAAAATTGCAAAAAATGTATTGGACCCCCCTAAGAAAATGTTTCCTTTTTTTTTTTTTTTAGAGGAATAGGATTTTACTCATGTGAAAAATGTAATGTGTGTAAAGTTACTAATAACAGAATCAAAGTTAACCAATTCTCTTCTTCTATGAATGGTATAACCTTTTCTATTAAAGAATGTATTACTTGTTCGAGTACACGTCACCTACTTGTCACCTACTTGTTGGAGTACCCATGCGGCCTCCAATATGTAGGTAGGACTACTAGGCAGCTATAAGTAACGATGAATGAACATATAAATAATATCAGAAAGGGTTTTGACAAACAGTCTCTCTAAACATTTTCTATTACCCCATGGTAAAACCCCCAGGGGCTCAAATTAATTCATAAACACTGGAGGGGTTCTAACCTTAAGAGACAGATCTCTCAGAATGAGACTAAGTGGATTCACTCCCTGGATGATGGCATACTATGTTATCAAATTCATTGTATGTTAATTGATCCTTGATTAATTCATGGTGAGATGTATAAATTGGATCTCCCCAACTCAGCACATACACCCTCCTTGAAAAAGTCCCAGTGACGGAACCCATAGGAAGTGGTGTGTGCTGTGTTCCGTTCATCCGATGCTGGTTTTGTGGTGGACGCTCGATCAGCCTGCTGTTGATCCTTGGATTTCATTTGGTGTTTGAGGGGGAGAGATGATTACCGACACCTAAAGTGACAGCTGTGAGGATCGGTATTGAAGGAGAGCACGCTCACCAATGCACAGTATGACCATTTGAATGCATGGTCTGAAACTTCTGGTGAGCGTTTTTATTTTCTCATATATATTTTATTTTCTTATATATCGGAGGAGATCCATCACTGAAGGAACATACTCTGTGAATGTATTAAAGGCACTAGTTCCCAATCGCAGACAGGCCCGGATTTCCCACAAGGCCACCGAGGCCCGGCCTCAGGGCGGCAGAGCGCAGAGGGGCGACAGCGGTGACCTTGTGGGGAAGTTGCGGGCGCCAGTGTAAGGTGTCCGCCGGACACCTTACACCACGGTCCGCCG